>NC_063216.1:7817710-7918886 GCF_020740725.1 Corvus hawaiiensis
CTTCCTTTCTGAAGCAGCCAGAGCATTCTCAGCTGCATGTGCTTGTGAAGCAGCTCTTGGCTGGACATTTGAAATTGGCTCCCCTGAGTACATGAGCCCGGTGCCCAGCTGCTTGGTTCTTCGCCTTCTGTGCTCTGGACAGAAGTGAAGCCCAGCCATGGCTTGGAGCTTTGCCGCTCTTCAGCGTGAACACTGCACGCAGCCACAGTGTGCTGTGCAGGGATTTTCCTCAGCTCGACGGACAAGCATTTTCTTGCTGTTTCACCGAGTGCAAACTGTCCGTGTAGCTCTCGCTCAGCGAAATGCGTTTGGAGAGAAACACTTGCTGGAGTAGCTTTTCGCTGGGCAAGACTTTCAACACAGCACCACAATTCGGGCAAGGAGCAGCAGAAAGGAAGACCATCTTTGGGTCCTGGCACGTTCTTCTGGGCGAGACGCCTATCCGCCTCTTCGCTCCCTGCAAGGCTGTAAGCTTGGCGCTGGTACTTGCAAGGGAGAAGGCAGGTGCAGAGAGCACCGCCGTCTGCCGGCGCTGTGCAGGCTGGAAAGGAAAGAGGGCTACCACTAGGATGTGCTGCAAATACAGGTTTGCACGCGTCGAGGGTAAGCTCCCGGCTAAGCTCGTTGACCTCAAACTGTTCTCTGTGCGAGACTTAGCTGAGAAGCTTTCCGTTAAGATTCAGGCTACCACGCAGACCCGAATGTGCTGCCTACTAGCGCTGAGAGAGAAAGTGCAGAGGCCAGGCGTGTTTGGGCAGAGGCAGCAGCCTGGAGGCTTTCGCTGCCAGCACCGTGCTCTCTGGGCGAGAAGCAGACGGACTGTTCGTCTCCAGCTAAACGAAAGCGCGACCTGCTACGAAGAGCATAAGAACGAGGCAGAGCAGCAGGCTGCTGTGCGAATCGCCCAGGCTGCAAGAGGAAGCGTGCGTGGCCACTCGCTTGTTTGCGGATTCACTTTAGCAGTCGGAAGCAGAAAGTTCAACCTGCGGCTACTTGTGCTGCTACCTATTTCTCTTCCAGTATTCCCTGGAACCAATTCTGCTAGCTTCATGCTTGGCGATGCAGAGATGACAGTGGTAGATGCGGTGGAGAAGGGAAAAACAGAGTGCAGAGGACAGTTTCTGGTGCTTGACGTGAGGCAAGGGGAAGGTTCAGCCAGCAGAGGCTGTTACCCCTGGAGCCTTTTTCTTTGGCAGCAGCTGCTGCAAGTGGGCAAGGGAGCTGCGAGAGTGAAGAAGGGGACGGTCCATCTAGCTGAGGAAAGAAGAAGCTCCCCGAGGCGCAGTTTGTTGTGCTCAGTTTCAAGGCTGCCTGGAGGAGGGGGGGACTTGAAGAACGCCTTCTTTCTGGACGCCTCCTTCTGGCTGTGCTCCAGCTGCATGCACTCTGCAGCACGGAAGGTTTAGGAACGTGCTGCTGGCCAGCTTGTGTCCAGGAGTGCAAGGGCTGCGCCTTCCTTTCTGAAGCAGCCAGAGCATTCTCAGCTGCATGTGCTTGTGAAGCAGCTCTTGGCTGGACATTTGAAATTGGCTCCCCTGAGTACATGAGCCCGGTGCCCAGCTGCTTGGTTCTTCGCCTTCTGTGCTCTGGACAGAAGTGAAGCCCAGCCATGGCTTGGAGCTTTGCCGCTCTTCAGCGTGAACACTGCACGCAGCCACAGTGTGCTGTGCAGGGATTTTCCTTCAGCTCGACGGACAAGCATTTTCTTGCTGTTTCACCGAGTGCAAAACTGTCCGTGTAGCTCTCGCTCAGCGAAATGCGTTTGGAGAGAACCACTTGCTGGAGTAGCTTTTCGCTGGGCAAGACTTTCAACACAGCACCACAATTCGGCAAGGAGCAGCAGAAAGGAAGACCATCTTTTGGTCCTGGCACCTTCTTCTGGGCGAGACGCCTATCCGCCTCTTCGCTCCCTGCAAGGCTGTAAGCTTGGCGCTGGTACTTGCAAGGGAGAAGGCAGGTGCAGAGAGCACCGCCGTCTGCCGGCGCTGTGCAGGCTGGAAAGGAAAGAGGGCTACCACTAGGAATGTGCTGCAAATACAGGTTTCCACGCGTCGAGGGTAAGCTCCGGCTAAGCTCGTTGACCTCAAACTGTTCTCTGTGCGAGACGTAGCTGAGAAGCTTTCCGTTAAGATTCAGGCTACCAACGCAGACCGAATGTGCTGCTACCTAGCGCTGAGAGAGAAAAGTGCAGAGGCCAGGCGTGTTTGGGCAGAGGCAGCAGCCTGGAGGCTTTCGCTGCCAGCACCGTGCTCTCTGGGCGAGAAGCAGACGACTGTTCGTCTCCAGCTAAACGAAAGCGCGACCTGCTACGAAGAGCATAAGAACGAAGGCAGAGCAGCAGGCTGCTGTGCGAATCGCCCAGGCTGCAAGAGGAAGCGTGCGTGGCACTCGCTTGTTTGCGGATTCACTTTAGCAGTCGGAAGCAGAAAGTTCAAACCTGCGGCTACTTGTGCTGCTACCTATTTCTCTTCCAGTATTCCCTGGAACCAATTCTGCTAGCTTCATGCTTGGAGATGCAGAGATGACAGTGGTAGATGCGGTGGAGAAGGGAAAAACAGAGTGCAGAGGACAGTTTCTGGTGCTTGACGTGAGGCAAGGGGAAGGTTCAGCCCAGCAGAGGCTGTTACCCCTGGAGCCTTTTTCTTTGGCAGCAGCTGCTGCAAAGTGGGCAAGGGAGCTGCGAGAGTGAAGAAGGGGACGGTCCATCTAGCTGAGGAAAGAAGAAGCTCCCCGAGGCGCAGTTTGTTGTGCTCAGTTTCAAGGCTGCCTGGAGGAGGGGGGGACTTGAAGAACGCCTTCTTTCTGGACGCCTCCTCCTGGCTGTGCTCCAGCTGCATGCACTCTGCAGCACGGAAGGTTTAGGAACGTGCTGCTGGCCAGCTTGTGTCCAGGAGTGCAAGGGCTGCGCCTTCCTTTCTGAAGCAGCCAGAGCATTCTCAGCTGCATGTGCTTGTGAAGCAGCTCTTGGCTGGACATTTGAAATTGGCTCCCCTGAGTACATGAGCCCGGTGCCCAGCTGCTTGGTTCTTCGCCTTCTGTGCTCTGGACAGAAGTGAAGCCCAGCCATGGCTTGGAGCTTTGCCGCTCTTCAGCGTGAACACTGCACGCAGCCACAGTGTGCTGTGCAGGGATTTTCCTTCAGCTCGACGGACAAGCATTTTCTTGCTGTTTCACCGAGTGCAAACTGTCCGTGTAGCTCTCGCTCAGCGAAATGCGTTTGGAGAGAAACACTTGCTGGAGTAAGCTTTTCGCTGGGCAAGACTTTCAACACAGCACCACAATTCGGGCAAGGAGCAGCAGAAAGGAAGACCATCTTTTGGTCCTGGCACCTTCTTCTGGGCGAGACGCCTATCCGCCTCTTCGCTCCCTGCAAGGCTGTAAGCTTGGCGCTGGTACTTGCAAGTGAGAAGGCAGGTGCAGAGAGCACCGCCGTCTGCCGGCGTTGTGCAGGCTGGAAAGGAAAGAGGGCTACCACTAGGATGTGCTGCAAATACAGGTTTGCACGCGTCGAGGGTAAGCTCCGGCTAAGCTCGTTGACCTCAAACTGTTCTCTGTGCGAGACTTAGCTGAGAAGCTTTCCGTTAAGATTCAGGCTACCACGCAGACCGAATGTGCTGCTCACCTAGCGCTGAGAGAGAAAGTGCAGAGGCCAGGCGTGTTTGGGCAGAGGCAGCAGCCTGGAGGCTTTCGCTGCCAGCACCGTGCTCTCTGGGCGAGAAGCAGACGACTGTTCGTCTCCAGCTAAACGAAAGCGCGACCTGCTACGAAGAGCATAAGAACGAAGGCAGAGCAGCAGGCTGCTGTGCGAATCGCCCAGGCTGCAAGAGGAAGCGTGCGTGGCACTCGCTTGTTTGCGGATTCACTTTAGCAGTCGGAAGCAGAAAGTTCAACCTGCGGCTACTTGTGCTGCTACCTATTTCTCTTCCAGTATTCCCTGGAACCAATTCTGCTAGCTTCATGCTTGGCGATGCAGAGATGACAGTGGTAGATGCGGTGGAGAAGGGAAAAACAGAGTGCAGAGGACAGTTTCTGGTGCTTGACGTGAGGCAAGGGGAAGGTTCAGCCCAGCAGAGGCTGTTACCCCTGGAGCCTTTTTCTTTGGCAGCAGCTGCTGCAAGTGGGCAAGGGAGCTGCGAGAGTGAAGAAGGGGACGGTCCATCTAGCTGAGGAAAGAAGAAGCTCCCCGAGGCGCAGTTTGTTGTGCTCAGTTTCAAGGCTGCCTGGAGGAGGGGGGGACTTGAAGAACGCCTTCTTTCTGGACGCCTCCTTCTGGCTGTGCTCCAGCTGCATGCACTCTGCAGCACGGAAGGTTTAGGAACGTGCTGCTGGCCAGCTTGTGTCCAGGAGTGCAAGGGCTGCGCCTTCCTTTCTGAAGCAGCCAGAGCATTCTCAGCTGCATGTGCTTGTGAAGCAGCTCTTGGTGGACATTTGAAATTGGCTCCCCTGAGTACATGAGCCCGGTGCCCAGCTGCTTGGTTCTTCGCCTTCTGTGCTCTGGACAGAAGTGAAGCCCAGCCATGGCTTGGAGCTTTGCCGCTCTTCAGCGTGAACACTGCACGCAGCCACAGTGTGCTGTGCAGGGATTTTCCTTCAGCTCGACGGACAAGCATTTTCTTGCTGTTTCACCGAGTGCAAACTGTCCGTGTAGCTCTCGCTCAGCGAAATGCGTTTGGAGAGAAACACTTGCTGGAGTAGCTTTTCGCTGGGCAAGACTTTCAACACAGCACCACAATTCGGGCAAGGAGCAGCAGAAAGGAAGACCATCTTTTGGTCCTGGCACCTTCTTCTGGGCGAGACGCCTATCCGCCTCTTCGCTCCCTGCAAGGCTGTAAGCTTGGCGCTGGTACTTGCAAGGGAGAAGGCAGGTGCAGAGAGCACCGCCGTCTGCCGGCGCTGTGCAGGCTGGAAAGGAAAGAGGGCTACCACTAGGATGTGCTGCAAATACAGGTTTCCACGCGTCGAGGGTAAGCTCCGGCTAAGCTCGTTGACCTCAAACTGTTCTCTGTGCGAGACTTAGCTGAGAAGCTTTCCGTTAAGATTCAGGCTACCACGCAGACCGAATGTGCTGCTACCTAGCGCTGAGAGAGAAAGTGCAGAGGCCAGGCGTGTTTGGGCAGAGGCAGCAGCCTGGAGGCTTTCGCTGCCAGCACCGTGCTCTCTGGGCGAGAAGCAGACGACTGTTCGTCTCCAGCTAAACGAAAGCGCGACCTGCTACGAAGAGCATAAGAACGAAGGCAGAGCAGCAGGCTGCTGTGCGAATCGCCCAGGCTGCAAGAGGAAGCGTGCGTGGCACTCGCTTGTTTGCGGATTCACTTTAGCAGTCGGAAGCAGAAAGTTCAACCTGCGGCTACTTGTGCTGCTACCTATTTCTCTTCCAGTATTCCCTGGAACCAATTCTGCTAGCTTCATGCTTGGCGATGCAGAGATGACAGTGGTAGATGCGGTGGAGAAGGGAAAAACAGAGTGCAGAGGACAGTTTCTGGTGCTTGACGTGAGGCAAGGGGAAGGTTCAGCCCAGCAGAGGCTGTTACCCCTGGAGCCTTTTTCTTTGGCAGCAGCTGCTGCAAGTGGGCAAGGGAGCTGCGAGAGTGAAGAAGGGGACGGTCCATCTAGCTGAGGAAAGAAGAAGCTCCCCGAGGCGCAGTTTGTTGTGCTCAGTTTCAAGGCTGCCTGGAGGAGGGGGGGACTTGAAGAACGCCTTCTTTCTGGACGCCTCCTTCTGGCTGTGCTCCAGCTGCATGCACTCTGCAGCACGGAAGGTTTAGGAACGTGCTGCTGGCCAGCTTGTGTCCAGGAGTGCAAGGGCTGCGCCTTCCTTTCTGAAGCAGCCAGAGCATTCTCAGCTGCATGTGCTTGTGAAGCAGCTCTTGGCTGGACATTTGAAATTGGCTCCCCTGAGTACATGAGCCCGGTGCCCAGCTGCTTGGTTCTTCGCCTTCTGTGCTCTGGACAGAAGTGAAGCCCAGCCATGGCTTGGAGCTTTGCCGCTCTTCAGCGTGAACACTGCACGCAGCCACAGTGTGCTGTGCAGGGATTTTCCTTCAGCTCGACGGACAAGCATTTTCTTGCTGTTTCACCGAGTGCAAACTGTCCGTGTAGCTCTCGCTCAGCGAAATGCGTTTGGAGAGAAACACTTGCTGGAGTAGCTTTTCGCTGGGCAAGACTTTCAACACAGCACCACAATTCGGGCAAGGAGCAGCAGAAAGGAAGACCATCTTTTGGTCCTGGCACCTTCTTCTGGGCGAGACGCCTATCCGCCTCTTCGCTCCCTGCAAGGCTGTAAGCTTGGCGCTGGTACTTGCAAGGGAGAAGGCAGGTGCAGAGAGCACCGCCGTCTGCCGGCGCTGTGCAGGCTGGAAAGGAAAGAGGGCTACCACTAGGATGTGCTGCAAATACAGGTTTGCACGCGTCGAGGGTAAGCTCCGGCTAAGCTCGTTGACCTCAAACTGTTCTCTGTGCGAGACTTAGCTGAGAAGCTTTCCGTTAAGATTCAGGCTACCACGCAGACCGAATGTGCTGCTACCTAGCGCTGAGAGAGAAAGTGCAGAGGCCAGGCGTGTTTGGGCAGAGGCAGCAGCCTGGAGGCTTTCGCTGCCAGCACCGTGCTCTCTGGGCGAGAAGCAGACGACTGTTCGTCTCCAGCTAAACGAAAGCGCGACCTGCTACGAAGAGCATAAGAACGAAGGCAGAGCAGCAGGCTGCTGTGCGAATCGCCCAGGCTGCAAGAGGAAGCGTGCGTGGCACTCGCTTGTTTGCGGATTCACTTTAGCAGTCGGAAGCAGAAAGTTCAACCTGCGGCTACTTGTGCTGCTACCTATTTCTCTTCCAGTATTCCCTGGAACCAATTCTGCTAGCTTCATGCTTGGCGATGCAGAGATGACAGTGGTAGATGCGGTGGAGAAGGGAAAAACAGAGTGCAGAGGACAGTTTCTGGTGCTTGACGTGAGGCAAGGGGAAGGTTCAGCCCAGCAGAGGCTGTTACCCCTGGAGCCTTTTTCTTTGGCAGCAGCTGCTGCAAGTGGGCAAGGGAGCTGCGAGAGTGAAGAAGGGGACGGTCCATCTAGCTGAGGAAAGAAGAAGCTCCCCGAGGCGCAGTTTGTTGTGCTCAGTTTCAAGGCTGCCTGGAGGAGGGGGGGACTTGAAGAACGCCTTCTTTCTGGACGCCTCCTTCTGGCTGTGCTCCAGCTGCATGCACTCTGCAGCACGGAAGGTTTAGGAACGTGCTGCTGGCCAGCTTGTGTCCAGGAGTGCAAGGGCTGCGCCTTCCTTTCTGAAGCAGCCAGAGCATTCTCAGCTGCATGTGCTTGTGAAGCAGCTCTTGGCTGGACATTTGAAATTGGCTCCCCTGAGTACATGAGCCCGGTGCCCAGCTGCTTGGTTCTTCGCCTTCTGTGCTCTGGACAGAAGTGAAGCCCAGCCATGGCTTGGAGCTTTGCCGCTCTTCAGCGTGAACACTGCACGCAGCCACAGTGTGCTGTGCAGGGATTTTCCTTCAGCTCGACGGACAAGCATTTTCTTGCTGTTTCACCGAGTGCAAACTGTCCGTGTAGCTCTCGCTCAGCGAAATGCGTTTGGAGAGAAACACTTGCTGGAGTAGCTTTTCGCTGGGCAAGACTTTCAACACAGCACCACAATTCGGGCAAGGAGCAGCAGAAAGGAAGACCATCTTTTGGTCCTGGCACCTTCTTCTGGGCGACACGCCTATCCGCCTCTTCGCTCCCTGCAAGGCTGTAAGCTTGGCGCTGGTACTTGCAAGGGAGAAGGCAGGTGCAGAGAGCACCGCCGTCTGCCGGCGCTGTGCAGGCTGGAAAGGAAAGAGGGCTACCACTAGGATGTGCTGCAAATACAGGTTTGCACGCGTCGAGGGTAAGCTCCGGCTAAGCTCGTTGACCTCAACCTGTTCTCTGTGCGAGACTTAGCTGAGAAGCTTTCCGTTAAGATTCAGGCTACCACGCAGACCGAATGTGCTGCTACCTAGCGCTGAGAGAGAAAGTGCAGAGGCCAGGCGTGTTTGGGCAGAGGCAGCAGCCTGGAGGCTTTCGCTGCCAGCACCGTGCTCTCTGGGCGAGAAGCAGACGACTGTTCGTCTCCAGCTAAACGAAAGCGCGACCTGCTACGAAGAGCATAAGAACGAAGGCAGAGCAGCAGGCTGCTGTGCGAATCGCCCAGGCTGCAAGAGGAAGCGTGCGTGGCACTCGCTTGTTTGCGGATTCACTTTAGCAGTCGGAAGCAGAAAGTTCAACCTGCGGCTACTTGTGCTGCTACCTATTTCTCTTCCAGTATTCCCTGGAACCAATTCTGCTAGCTTCATGCTTGGCGATGCAGAGATGACAGTGGTAGATGCGGTGGAGAAGGGAAAAACAGAGTGCAGAGGACAGTTTCTGGTGCTTGACGTGAGGCAAGGGGAAGGTTCAGCCCAGCAGAGGCTGTTACCCCTGGAGCCTTTTTCTTTGGCAGCAGCTGCTGCAAGTGGGCAAGGGAGCTGCGAGAGTGAAGAAGGGGACGGTCCATCTAGCTGAGGAAAGAAGAAGCTCCCCGAGGCGCAGTTTGTTGTGCTCAGTTTCAAGGCTGCCTGGAGGAGGGGGGGACTTGAAGAACGCCTTCTTTCTGGACGCCTCCTTCTGGCTGTGCTCCAGCTGCATGCACTCTGCAGCACGGAAGGTTTAGGAACGTGCTGCTGGCCAGCTTGTGTCCAGGAGTGCAAGGGCTGCGCCTTCCTTTCTGAAGCAGCCAGAGCATTCTCAGCTGCATGTGCTTGTGAAGCAGCTCTTGGCTGGACATTTGAAATTGGCTCCCCTGAGTACATGAGCCCGGTGCCCAGCTGCTTGGTTCTTCGCCTTCTGTGCTCTGGACAGAAGTGAAGCCCAGCCATGGCTTGGAGCTTTGCCGCTCTTCAGCGTGAACACTGCACGCAGCCACAGTGTGCTGTGCAGGGATTTTCCTTCAGCTCGACGGACAAGCATTTTCTTGCTGTTTCACCGAGTGCAAACTGTCCGTGTAGCTCTCGCTCAGCGAAATGCGTTTGGAGAGAAACACTTGCTGGAGTAGCTTTTCGCTGGGCAAGACTTTCAACACAGCACCACAATTCGGGCAAGGAGCAGCAGAAAGGAAGACCATCTTTTGGTCCTGGCACGTTCTTCTGGGCGAGACGCCTATCCGCCTCTTCGCTCCCTGCAAGGCTGTAAGCTTGGCGCTGGTACTTGCAAGGGAGAAGGCAGGTGCAGAGAGCACCGCCGTCTGCCGGCGCTGTGCAGGCTGGAAAGGAAAGAGGGCTACCACTAGGATGTGCTGCAAATACAGGTTTGCACGCGTCGAGGGTAAGCTCCGGCTAAGCTCGTTGACCTCAAACTGTTCTCTGTGCGAGACTTAGCTGAGAAGCTTTCCGTTAAGATTCAGGCTACCACGCAGACCGAATGTGCTGCTACCTAGCGCTGAGAGAGAAAGTGCAGAGGCCAGGCGTGTTTGGGCAGAGGCAGCAGCCTGGAGGCTTTCGCTGCCAGCACCGTGCTCTCTGGGCGAGAAGCAGACGACTGTTCGTCTCCAGCTAAACGAAAGCGCGACCTGCTACGAAGAGCATAAGAACGAAGGCAGAGCAGCAGGCTGCTGTGCGAATCGCCCAGGCTGCAAGAGGAAGCGTGCGTGGCACTCGCTTGTTTGCGGATTCACTTTAGCAGTCGGAAGCAGAAAGTTCAACCTGCGGCTACTTGTGCTGCTACCTATTTCTCTTCCAGTATTCCCTGGAACCAATTCTGCTAGCTTCATGCTTGGCGATGCAGAGATGACAGTGGTAGATGCGGTGGAGAAGGGAAAAACAGAGTGCAGAGGACAGTTTCTGGTGCTTGACGTGAGGCAAGGGGAAGGTTCAGCCCAGCAGAGGCTGTTACCCCTGGAGCCTTTTTCTTTGGCAGCAGCTGCTGCAAGTGGGCAAGGGAGCTGCGAGAGTGAAGAAGGGGACGGTCCATCTAGCTGAGGAAAGAAGAAGCTCCCCGAGGCGCAGTTTGTTGTGCTCAGTTTCAAGGCTGCCTGGAGGAGGGGGGGACTTGAAGAACGCCTTCTTTCTGGACGCCTCCTTCTGGCTGTGCTCCAGCTGCATGCACTCTGCAGCACGGAAGGTTTAGGAACGTGCTGCTGGCCAGCTTGTGTCCAGGAGTGCAAGGGCTGCGCCTTCCTTTCTGAAGCAGCCAGAGCATTCTCAGCTGCATGTGCTTGTGAAGCAGCTCTTGGCTGGACATTTGAAATTGGCTCCCCTGAGTACATGAGCCCGGTGCCCAGCTGCTTGGTTCTTCGCCTTCTGTGCTCTGGACAGAAGTGAAGCCCAGCCATGGCTTGGAGCTTTGCCGCTCTTCAGCGTGAACACTGCACGCAGCCACAGTGTGCTGTGCAGGGATTTTCCTTCAGCTCGACGGACAAGCATTTTCTTGCTGTTTCACCGAGTGCAAACTGTCCGTGTAGCTCTCGCTCAGCGAAATGCGTTTGGAGAGAACCACTTGCTGGAGTAGCTTTTCGCTGGGCAAGACTTTCAACACAGCACCACAATTCGGGCAAGGAGCAGCAGAAAGGAAGACCATCTTTTGGTCCTGGCACCTTCTTCTGGGCGAGACGCCTATCCGCCTCTTCGCTCCCTGCAAGGCTGTAAGCTTGGCGCTGGTACTTGCAAGGGAGAAGGCAGGTGCAGAGAGCACCGCCGTCTGCCGGCGCTGTGCAGGCTGGAAAGGAAAGAGGGCTACCACTAGGATGTGCTGCAAATACAGGTTTCCACGCGTCGAGGGTAAGCTCCGGCTAAGCTCGTTGACCTCAAACTGTTCTCTGTGCGAGACGTAGCTGAGAAGCTTTCCGTTAAGATTCAGGCTACCACGCAGACCGAATGTGCTGCTACCTAGCGCTGAGAGAGAAAGTGCAGAGGCCAGGCGTGTTTGGGCAGAGGCAGCAGCCTGGAGGCTTTCGCTGCCAGCACCGTGCTCTCTGGGCGAGAAGCAGACGACTGTTCGTCTCCAGCTAAACGAAAGCGCGACCTGCTACGAAGAGCATAAGAACGAAGGCAGAGCAGCAGGCTGCTGTGCGAATCGCCCAGGCTGCAAGAGGAAGCGTGCGTGGCACTCGCTTGTTTGCGGATTCACTTTAGCAGTCGGAAGCAGAAAGTTCAACCTGCGGCTACTTGTGCTGCTACCTATTTCTCTTCCAGTATTCCCTGGAACCAATTCTGCTAGCTTCATGCTTGGAGATGCAGAGATGACAGTGGTAGATGCGGTGGAGAAGGGAAAAACAGAGTGCAGAGGACAGTTTCTGGTGCTTGACGTGAGGCAAGGGGAAGGTTCAGCCCAGCAGAGGCTGTTACCCCTGGAGCCTTTTTCTTTGGCAGCAGCTGCTGCAAGTGGGCAAGGGAGCTGCGAGAGTGAAGAAGGGGACGGTCCATCTAGCTGAGGAAAGAAGAAGCTCCCCGAGGCGCAGTTTGTTGTGCTCAGTTTCAAGGCTGCCTGGAGGAGGGGGGGACTTGAAGAACGCCTTCTTTCTGGACGCCTCCTCCTGGCTGTGCTCCAGCTGCATGCACTCTGCAGCACGGAAGGTTTAGGAACGTGCTGCTGGCCAGCTTGTGTCCAGGAGTGCAAGGGCTGCGCCTTCCTTTCTGAAGCAGCCAGAGCATTCTCAGCTGCATGTGCTTGTGAAGCAGCTCTTGGCTGGACATTTGAAATTGGCTCCCCTGAGTACATGAGCCCGGTGCCCAGCTGCTTGGTTCTTCGCCTTCTGTGCTCTGGACAGAAGTGAAGCCCAGCCATGGCTTGGAGCTTTGCCGCTCTTCAGCGTGAACACTGCACGCAGCCACAGTGTGCTGTGCAGGGATTTTCCTTCAGCTCGACGGACAAGCATTTTCTTGCTGTTTCACCGAGTGCAAACTGTCCGTGTAGCTCTCGCTCAGCGAAATGCGTTTGGAGAGAAACACTTGCTGGAGTAGCTTTTCGCTGGGCAAGACTTTCAACACAGCACCACAATTCGGGCAAGGAGCAGCAGAAAGGAAGACCATCTTTTGGTCCTGGCACCTTCTTCTGGGCGAGACGCCTATCCGCCTCTTCGCTCCCTGCAAGGCTGTAAGCTTGGCGCTGGTACTTGCAAGTGAGAAGGCAGGTGCAGAGAGCACCGCCGTCTGCCGGCGTTGTGCAGGCTGGAAAGGAAAGAGGGCTACCACTAGGATGTGCTGCAAATACAGGTTTGCACGCGTCGAGGGTAAGCTCCGGCTAAGCTCGTTGACCTCAAACTGTTCTCTGTGCGAGACTTAGCTGAGAAGCTTTCCGTTAAGATTCAGGCTACCACGCAGACCGAATGTGCTGCTACCTAGCGCTGAGAGAGAAAGTGCAGAGGCCAGGCGTGTTTGGGCAGAGGCAGCAGCCTGGAGGCTTTCGCTGCCAGCACCGTGCTCTCTGGGCGAGAAGCAGACGACTGTTCGTCTCCAGCTAAACGAAAGCGCGACCTGCTACGAAGAGCATAAGAACGAAGGCAGAGCAGCAGGCTGCTGTGCGAATCGCCCAGGCTGCAAGAGGAAGCGTGCGTGGCACTCGCTTGTTTGCGGATTCACTTTAGCAGTCGGAAGCAGAAAGTTCAACCTGCGGCTACTTGTGCTGCTACCTATTTCTCTTCCAGTATTCCCTGGAACCAATTCTGCTAGCTTCATGCTTGGCGATGCAGAGATGACAGTGGTAGATGCGGTGGAGAAGGGAAAAACAGAGTGCAGAGGACAGTTTCTGGTGCTTGACGTGAGGCAAGGGGAAGGTTCAGCCCAGCAGAGGCTGTTACCCCTGGAGCCTTTTTCTTTGGCAGCAGCTGCTGCAAGTGGGCAAGGGAGCTGCGAGAGTGAAGAAGGGGACGGTCCATCTAGCTGAGGAAAGAAGAAGCTCCCCGAGGCGCAGTTTGTTGTGCTCAGTTTCAAGGCTGCCTGGAGGAGGGGGGGACTTGAAGAACGCCTTCTTTCTGGACGCCTCCTTCTGGCTGTGCTCCAGCTGCATGCACTCTGCAGCACGGAAGGTTTAGGAACGTGCTGCTGGCCAGCTTGTGTCCAGGAGTGCAAGGGCTGCGCCTTCCTTTCTGAAGCAGCCAGAGCATTCTCAGCTGCATGTGCTTGTGAAGCAGCTCTTGGCTGGACATTTGAAATTGGCTCCCCTGAGTACATGAGCCCGGTGCCCAGCTGCTTGGTTCTTCGCCTTCTGTGCTCTGGACAGAAGTGAAGCCCAGCCATGGCTTGGAGCTTTGCCGCTCTTCAGCGTGAACACTGCACGCAGCCACAGTGTGCTGTGCAGGGATTTTCCTTCAGCTCGACGGACAAGCATTTTCTTGCTGTTTCACCGAGTGCAAACTGTCCGTGTAGCTCTCGCTCAGCGAAATGCGTTTGGAGAGAAACACTTGCTGGAGTAGCTTTTCGCTGGGCAAGACTTTCAACACAGCACCACAATTCGGGCAAGGAGCAGCAGAAAGGAAGACCATCTTTTGGTCCTGGCACCTTCTTCTGGGCGAGACGCCTATCCGCCTCTTCGCTCCCTGCAAGGCTGTAAGCTTGGCGCTGGTACTTGCAAGGGAGAAGGCAGGTGCAGAGAGCACCGCCGTCTGCCGGCGCTGTGCAGGCTGGAAAGGAAAGAGGGCTACCACTAGGATGTGCTGCAAATACAGGTTTGCACGCGTCGAGGGTAAGCTCCGGCTAAGCTCGTTGACCTCAAACTGTTCTCTGTGCGAGACTTAGCTGAGAAGCTTTCCGTTAAGATTCAGGCTACCACGCAGACCGAATGTGCTGCTACCTAGCGCTGAGAGAGAAAGTGCAGAGGCCAGGCGTGTTTGGGCAGAGGCAGCAGCCTGGAGGCTTTCGCTGCCAGCACCGTGCTCTCTGGGCGAGAAGCAGACGACTGTTCGTCTCCAGCTAAACGAAAGCGCGACCTGCTACGAAGAGCATAAGAACGAAGGCAGAGCAGCAGGCTGCTGTGCGAATCGCCCAGGCTGCAAGAGGAAGCGTGCGTGGCACTCGCTTGTTTGCGGATTCACTTTAGCAGTCGGAAGCAGAAAGTTCAACCTGCGGCTACTTGTGCTGCTACCTATTTCTCTTCCAGTATTCCCTGGAACCAATTCTGCTAGCTTCATGCTTGGCGATGCAGAGATGACAGTGGTAGATGCGGTGGAGAAGGGAAAAACAGAGTGCAGAGGACAGTTTCTGGTGCTTGACGTGAGGCAAGGGGAAGGTTCAGCCCAGCAGAGGCTTTGACTTCTGGAGCCTTTTTCTTTGGCAGCAGCTGCTGCAAGTGGGCAAGGGAGCTGCGAGAGTGAAGAAGGGGACGGTCCATCTAGCTGAGGAAAGAAGAAGCTCCCCGAGGCGCAGTTTGTTGTGCTCAGTTTCAAGGCTGCCTGGAGGAGGGGGGGACTTGAAGAACGCCTTCTTTCTGGACGCCTCCTTCTGGCTGTGCTCCAGCTGCATGCACTCTGCAGCACGGAAGGTTTAGGAACGTGCTGCTGGCCAGCTTGTGTCCAGGAGTGCAAGGGCTGCGCCTTCCTTTCTGAAGCAGCCAGAGCATTCTCAGCTGCATGTGCTTGTGAAGCAGCTCTTGGCTGGACATTTGAAATTGGCTCCCCTGAGTACATGAGCCCGGTGCCCAGCTGCTTGGTTCTTCGCCTTCTGTGCTCTGGACAGAAGTGAAGCCCAGCCATGGCTTGGAGCTTTGCCGCTCTTCAGCGTGAACACTGCACGCAGCCACAGTGTGCTGTGCAGGGATTTTCCTTCAGCTCGACGGACAAGCATTTTCTTGCTGTTTCACCGAGTGCAAACTGTCCGTGTAGCTCTCGCTCAGCGAAATGCGTTTGGAGAGAAACACTTGCTGGAGTAGCTTTTCGCTGGGCAAGACTTTCAACACAGCACCACAATTCGGGCAAGGAGCAGCAGAAAGGAAGACCATCTTTTGGTCCTGGCACCTTCTTCTGGGCGAGACGCCTATCCGCCTCTTCGCTCCCTGCAAGGCTGTAAGCTTGGCGCTGGTACTTGCAAGGGAGAAGGCAGGTGCAGAGAGCACCGCCGTCTGCCGGCGCTGTGCAGGCTGGAAAGGAAAGAGGGCTACCACTAGGATGTGCTGCAAATACAGGTTTCCACGCGTCGAGGGTAAGCTCCGGCTAAGCTCGTTGACCTCAAACTGTTCTCTGTGCGAGACTTAGCTGAGAAGCTTTCCGTTAAGATTCAGGCTACCACGCAGACCGAATGTGCTGCTACCTAGCGCTGAGAGAGAAAGTGCAGAGGCCAGGCGTGTTTGGGCAGAGGCAGCAGCCTGGAGGCTTTCGCTGCCAGCACCGTGCTCTCTGGGCGAGAAGCAGACGACTGTTCGTCTCCAGCTAAACGAAAGCGCGACCTGCTACGAAGAGCATAAGAACGAAGGCAGAGCAGCAGGCTGCTGTGCGAATCGCCCAGGCTGCAAGAGGAAGCGTGCGTGGCACTCGCTTGTTTGCGGATTCACTTTAGCAGTCGGAAGCAGAAAGTTCAACCTGCGGCTACTTGTGCTGCTACCTATTTCTCTTCCAGTATTCCCTGGAACCAATTCTGCTAGCTTCATGCTTGGCGATGCAGAGATGACAGTGGTAGATGCGGTGGAGAAGGGAAAAACAGAGTGCAGAGGACAGTTTCTGGTGCTTGACGTGAGGCAAGGGGAAGGTTCAGCCCAGCAGAGGCTGTTACCCCTGGAGCCTTTTTCTTTGGCAGCAGCTGCTGCAAGTGGGCAAGGGAGCTGCGAGAGTGAAGAAGGGGACGGTCCATCTAGCTGAGGAAAGAAGAAGCTCCCCGAGGCGCAGTTTGTTGTGCTCAGTTTCAAGGCTGCCTGGAGGAGGGGGGGACTTGAAGAACGCCTTCTTTCTGGACGCCTCCTTCTGGCTGTGCTCCAGCTGCATGCACTCTGCAGCACGGAAGGTTTAGGAACGTGCTGCTGGCCAGCTTGTGTCCAGGAGTGCAAGGGCTGCGCCTTCCTTTCTGAAGCAGCCAGAGCATTCTCAGCTGCATGTGCTTGTGAAGCAGCTCTTGGCTGGACATTTGAAATTGGCTCCCCTGAGTACATGAGCCCGGTGCCCAGCTGCTTGGTTCTTCGCCTTCTGTGCTCTGGACAGAAGTGAAGCCCAGCCATGGCTTGGAGCTTTGCCGCTCTTCAGCGTGAACACTGCACGCAGCCACAGTGTGCTGTGCAGGGATTTTCCTTCAGCTCGACGGACAAGCATTTTCTTGCTGTTTCACCGAGTGCAAACTGTCCGTGTAGCTCTCGCTCAGCGAAATGCGTTTGGAGAGAAACACTTGCTGGAGTAGCTTTTCGCTGGGCAAGACTTTCAACACAGCACCACAATTCGGGCAAGGAGCAGCAGAAAGGAAGACCATCTTTTGGTCCTGGCACCTTCTTCTGGGCGACACGCCTATCCGCCTCTTCGCTCCCTGCAAGGCTGTAAGCTTGGCGCTGGTACTTGCAAGGGAGAAGGCAGGTGCAGAGAGCACCGCCGTCTGCCGGCGCTGTGCAGGCTGGAAAGGAAAGAGGGCTACCACTAGGATGTGCTGCAAATACAGGTTTGCACGCGTCGAGGGTAAGCTCCGGCTAAGCTCGTTGACCTCAACCTGTTCTCTGTGCGAGACTTAGCTGAGAAGCTTTCCGTTAAGATTCAGGCTACCACGCAGACCGAATGTGCTGCTACCTAGCGCTGAGAGAGAAAGTGCAGAGGCCAGGCGTGTTTGGGCAGAGGCAGCAGCCTGGAGGCTTTCGCTGCCAGCACCGTGCTCTCTGGGCGAGAAGCAGACGACTGTTCGTCTCCAGCTAAACGAAAGCGCGACCTGCTACGAAGAGCATAAGAACGAAGGCAGAGCAGCAGGCTGCTGTGCGAATCGCCCAGGCTGCAAGAGGAAGCGTGCGTGGCACTCGCTTGTTTGCGGATTCACTTTAGCAGTCGGAAGCAGAAAGTTCAACCTGCGGCTACTTGTGCTGCTACCTATTTCTCTTCCAGTATTCCCTGGAACCAATTCTGCTAGCTTCATGCTTGGCGATGCAGAGATGACAGTGGTAGATGCGGTGGAGAAGGGAAAAACAGAGTGCAGAGGACAGTTTCTGGTGCTTGACGTGAGGCAAGGGGAAGGTTCAGCCCAGCAGAGGCTGTTACCCCTGGAGCCTTTTTCTTTGGCAGCAGCTGCTGCAAGTGGGCAAGGGAGCTGCGAGAGTGAAGAAGGGGACGGTCCATCTAGCTGAGGAAAGAAGAAGCTCCCCGAGGCGCAGTTTGTTGTGCTCAGTTTCAAGGCTGCCTGGAGGAGGGGGGGACTTGAAGAACGCCTTCTTTCTGGACGCCTCCTTCTGGCTGTGCTCCAGCTGCATGCACTCTGCAGCACGGAAGGTTTAGGAACGTGCTGCTGGCCAGCTTGTGTCCAGGAGTGCAAGGGCTGCGCCTTCCTTTCTGAAGCAGCCAGAGCATTCTCAGCTGCATGTGCTTGTGAAGCAGCTCTTGGCTGGACATTTGAAATTGGCTCCCCTGAGTACATGAGCCCGGTGCCCAGCTGCTTGGTTCTTCGCCTTCTGTGCTCTGGACAGAAGTGAAGCCCAGCCATGGCTTGGAGCTTTGCCGCTCTTCAGCGTGAACACTGCACGCAGCCACAGTGTGCTGTGCAGGGATTTTCCTTCAGCTCGACGGACAAGCATTTTCTTGCTGTTTCACCGAGTGCAAACTGTCCGTGTAGCTCTCGCTCAGCGAAATGCGTTTGGAGAGAAACACTTGCTGGAGTAGCTTTTCGCTGGGCAAGACTTTCAACACAGCACCACAATTCGGGCAAGGAGCAGCAGAAAGGAAGACCATCTTTTGGTCCTGGCACGTTCTTCTGGGCGAGACGCCTATCCGCCTCTTCGCTCCCTGCAAGGCTGTAAGCTTGGCGCTGGTACTTGCAAGGGAGAAGGCAGGTGCAGAGAGCACCGCCGTCTGCCGGCGCTGTGCAGGCTGGAAAGGAAAGAGGGCTACCACTAGGATGTGCTGCAAATACAGGTTTGCACGCGTCGAGGGTAAGCTCCGGCTAAGCTCGTTGACCTCAACCTGTTCTCTGTGCGAGACTTAGCTGAGAAGCTTTCCGTTAAGATTCAGGCTACCACGCAGACCGAATGTGCTGCTACCTAGCGCTGAGAGAGAAAGTGCAGAGGCCAGGCGTGTTTGGGCAGAGGCAGCAGCCTGGAGGCTTTCGCTGCCAGCACCGTGCTCTCTGGGCGAGAAGCAGACGACTGTTCGTCTCCAGCTAAACGAAAGCGCGACCTGCTACGAAGAGCATAAGAACGAAGGCAGAGCAGCAGGCTGCTGTGCGAATCGCCCAGGCTGCAAGAGGAAGCGTGCGTGGCACTCGCTTGTTTGCGGATTCACTTTAGCAGTCGGAAGCAGAAAGTTCAACCTGCGGCTACTTGTGCTGCTACCTATTTCTCTTCCAGTATTCCCTGGAACCAATTCTGCTAGCTTCATGCTTGGCGATGCAGAGATGACAGTGGTAGATGCGGTGGAGAAGGGAAAAACAGAGTGCAGAGGACAGTTTCTGGTGCTTGACGTGAGGCAAGGGGAAGGTTCAGCCCAGCAGAGGCTTTGACTTCTGGAGCCTTTTTCTTTGGCAGCAGCTGCTGCAAGTGGGCAAGGGAGCTGCGAGAGTGAAGAAGGGGACGGTCCATCTAGCTGAGGAAAGAAGAAGCTCCCCGAGGCGCAGTTTGTTGTGCTCAGTTTCAAGGCTGCCTGGAGGAGGGGGGGACTTGAAGAACGCCTTCTTTCTGGACGCCTCCTTCTGGCTGTGCTCCAGCTGCATGCACTCTGCAGCACGGAAGGTTTAGGAACGTGCTGCTGGCCAGCTTGTGTCCAGGAGTGCAAGGGCTGCGCCTTCCTTTCTGAAGCAGCCAGAGCATTCTCAGCTGCATGTGCTTGTGAAGCAGCTCTTGGCTGGACATTTGAAATTGGCTCCCCTGAGTACATGAGCCCGGTGCCCAGCTGCTTGGTTCTTCGCCTTCTGTGCTCTGGACAGAAGTGAAGCCCAGCCATGGCTTGGAGCTTTGCCGCTCTTCAGCGTGAACACTGCACGCAGCCACAGTGTGCTGTGCAGGGATTTTCCTTCAGCTCGACGGACAAGCATTTTCTTGCTGTTTCACCGAGTGCAAACTGTCCGTGTAGCTCTCGCTCAGCGAAATGCGTTTGGAGAGAAACACTTGCTGGAGTAGCTTTTCGCTGGGCAAGACTTTCAACACAGCACCACAATTCGGGCAAGGAGCAGCAGAAAGGAAGACCATCTTTTGGTCCTGGCACCTTCTTCTGGGCGACACGCCTATCCGCCTCTTCGCTCCCTGCAAGGCTGTAAGCTTGGCGCTGGTACTTGCAAGGGAGAAGGCAGGTGCAGAGAGCACCGCCGTCTGCCGGCGCTGTGCAGGCTGGAAAGGAAAGAGGGCTACCACTAGGATGTGCTGCAAATACAGGTTTGCACGCGTCGAGGGTAAGCTCCGGCTAAGCTCGTTGACCTCAAACTGTTCTCTGTGCGAGACTTAGCTGAGAAGCTTTCCGTTAAGATTCAGGCTACCACGCAGACCGAATGTGCTGCTACCTAGCGCTGAGAGAGAAAGTGCAGAGGCCAGGCGTGTTTGGGCAGAGGCAGCAGCCTGGAGGCTTTCGCTGCCAGCACCGTGCTCTCTGGGCGAGAAGCAGACGACTGTTCGTCTCCAGCTAAACGAAAGCGCGACCTGCTACGAAGAGCATAAGAACGAAGGCAGAGCAGCAGGCTGCTGTGCGAATCGCCCAGGCTGCAAGAGGAAGCGTGCGTGGCACTCGCTTGTTTGCGGATTCACTTTAGCAGTCGGAAGCAGAAAGTTCAACCTGCGGCTACTTGTGCTGCTACCTATTTCTCTTCCAGTATTCCCTGGAACCAATTCTGCTAGCTTCATGCTTGGCGATGCAGAGATGACAGTGGTAGATGCGGTGGAGAAGGGAAAAACAGAGTGCAGAGGACAGTTTCTGGTGCTTGACGTGAGGCAAGGGGAAGGTTCAGCCCAGCAGAGGCTTTGACTTCTGGAGCCTTTTTCTTTGGCAGCAGCTGCTGCAAGTGGGCAAGGGAGCTGCGAGAGTGAAGAAGGGGACGGTCCATCTAGCTGAGGAAAGAAGAAGCTCCCCGAGGCGCAGTTTGTTGTGCTCAGTTTCAAGGCTGCCTGGAGGAGGGGGGGACTTGAAGAACGCCTTCTTTCTGGACGCCTCCTTCTGGCTGTGCTCCAGCTGCATGCACTCTGCAGCACGGAAGGTTTAGGAACGTGCTGCTGGCCAGCTTGTGTCCAGGAGTGCAAGGGCTGCGCCTTCCTTTCTGAAGCAGCCAGAGCATTCTCAGCTGCATGTGCTTGTGAAGCAGCTCTTGGCTGGACATTTGAAATTGGCTCCCCTGAGTACATGAGCCCGGTGCCCAGCTGCTTGGTTCTTCGCCTTCTGTGCTCTGGACAGAAGTGAAGCCCAGCCATGGCTTGGAGCTTTGCCGCTCTTCAGCGTGAACACTGCACGCAGCCACAGTGTGCTGTGCAGGGATTTTCCTTCAGCTCGACGGACAAGCATTTTCTTGCTGTTTCACCGAGTGCAAACTGTCCGTGTAGCTCTCGCTCAGCGAAATGCGTTTGGAGAGAAACACTTGCTGGAGTAGCTTTTCGCTGGGCAAGACTTTCAACACAGCACCACAATTCGGGCAAGGAGCAGCAGAAAGGAAGACCATCTTTTGGTCCTGGCACCTTCTTCTGGGCGACACGCCTATCCGCCTCTTCGCTCCCTGCAAGGCTGTAAGCTTGGCGCTGGTACTTGCAAGGGAGAAGGCAGGTGCAGAGAGCACCGCCGTCTGCCGGCGCTGTGCAGGCTGGAAAGGAAAGAGGGCTACCACTAGGATGTGCTGCAAATACAGGTTTGCACGCGTCGAGGGTAAGCTCCGGCTAAGCTCGTTGACCTCAACCTGTTCTCTGTGCGAGACTTAGCTGAGAAGCTTTCCATTAAGATTCAGGCTACCACGCAGACCGAATGTGCTGCTACCTAGCGCTGAGAGAGAAAGTGCAGAGGCCAGGCGTGTTTGGGCAGAGGCAGCAGCCTGGAGGCTTTCGCTGCCAGCACCGTGCTCTCTGGGCGAGAAGCAGACGACTGTTCGTCTCCAGCTAAACGAAAGCGCGACCTGCTACGAAGAGCATAAGAACGAAGGCAGAGCAGCAGGCTGCTGTGCGAATCGCCCAGGCTGCAAGAGGAAGCGTGCGTGGCACTCGCTTGTTTGCGGATTCACTTTAGCAGTCGGAAGCAGAAAGTTCAACCTGCGGCTACTTGTGCTGCTACCTATTTCTCTTCCAGTATTCCCTGGAACCAATTCTGCTAGCTTCATGCTTGGCGATGCAGAGATGACAGTGGTAGATGCGGTGGAGAAGGGAAAAACAGAGTGCAGAGGACAGTTTCTGGTGCTTGACGTGAGGCAAGGGGAAGGTTCAGCCCAGCAGAGGCTGTTACCCCTGGAGCCTTTTTCTTTGGCAGCAGCTGCTGCAAGTGGGCAAGGGAGCTGCGAGAGTGAAGAAGGGGACGGTCCATCTAGCTGAGGAAAGAAGAAGCTCCCCGAGGCGCAGTTTGTTGTGCTCAGTTTCAAGGCTGCCTGGAGGAGGGGGGGACTTGAAGAACGCCTTCTTTCTGGACGCCTCCTTCTGGCTGTGCTCCAGCTGCATGCACTCTGCAGCACGGAAGGTTTAGGAACGTGCTGCTGGCCAGCTTGTGTCCAGGAGTGCAAGGGCTGCGCCTTCCTTTCTGAAGCAGCCAGAGCATTCTCAGCTGCATGTGCTTGTGAAGCAGCTCTTGGCTGGACAGTTGAAATTGGCTCCCCTGAGTACATGAGCCCGGTGCCCAGCTGCTTGGTTCTTCGCCTTCTGTGCTCTGGACAGAAGTGAAGCCCAGCCATGGCTTGGAGCTTTGCCGCTCTTCAGCGGGAACACTGCACGCAGCCACAGTGTGCTGTGCAGGGATTTTCCTTCAGCTCGACGGACAAGCATTTTCTTGCTGTTTCACCGAGTGCAAACTGTCCGTGTAGCTCTCGCTCAGCGAAATGCGTTTGGAGAGAAACACTTGCTGGAGTAGCTTTTCGCTGGGCAAGACTTTCAACACAGCACCACAATTCGGGCAAGGAGCAGCAGAAAGGAAGACCATCTTTTGGTCCTGGCACCTTCTTCTGGGCGAGACGCCTATCCGCCTCTTCGCTCCCTGCAAGGCTGTAAGCTTGGCGCTGGTACTTGCAAGGGAGAAGGCAGGTGCAGAGAGCACCGCCGTCTGCCGGCGCTGTGCAGGCTGGAAAGGAAAGAGGGCTACCACTAGGATGTGCTGCAAATACAGGTTTGCACGCGTCGAGGGTAAGCTCCGGCTAAGCTCGTTGACCTCAACCTGTTCTCTGTGCGAGACTTAGCTGAGAAGCTTTCCGTTAAGATTCAGGCTACCACGCAGACCGAATGTGCTGCTACCTAGCGCTGAGAGAGAAAGTGCAGAGGCCAGGCGTGTTTGGGCAGAGGCAGCAGCCTGGAGGCTTTCGCTGCCAGCACCGTGCTCTCTGGGCGAGAAGCAGACGACTGTTCGTCTCCAGCTAAACGAAAGCGCGACCTGCTACGAAGAGCATAAGAACGAAGGCAGAGCAGCAGGCTGCTGTGCGAATCGCCCAGGCTGCAAGAGGAAGCGTGCGTGGCACTCGCTTGTTTGCGGATTCACTTTAGCAGTCGGAAGCAGAAAGTTCAACCTGCGGCTACTTGTGCTGCTACCTATTTCTCTTCCAGTATTCCCTGGAACCAATTCTGCTAGCTTCATGCTTGGCGATGCAGAGATGACAGTGGTAGATGCGGTGGAGAAGGGAAAAACAGAGTGCAGAGGACAGTTTCTGGTGCTTGACGTGAGGCAAGGGGAAGGTTCAGCCCAGCAGAGGCTTTGACTTCTGGAGCCTTTTTCTTTGGCAGCAGCTGCTGCAAGTGGGCAAGGGAGCTGCGAGAGTGAAGAAGGGGACGGTCCATCTAGCTGAGGAAAGAAGAAGCTCCCCGAGGCGCAGTTTGTTGTGCTCAGTTTCAAGGCTGCCTGGAGGAGGGGGGGACTTGAAGAACGCCTTCTTTCTGGACGCCTCCTTCTGGCTGTGCTCCAGCTGCATGCACTCTGCAGCACGGAAGGTTTAGGAACGTGCTGCTGGCCAGCTTGTGTCCAGGAGTGCAAGGGCTGCGCCTTCCTTTCTGAAGCAGCCAGAGCATTCTCAGCTGCATGTGCTTGTGAAGCAGCTCTTGGCTGGACATTTGAAATTGGCTCCCCTGAGTACATGAGCCCGGTGCCCAGCTGCTTGGTTCTTTGCCTTCTGTGCTCTGGACAGAAGTGAAGCCCAGCCATGGCTTGGAGCTTTGCCGCTCTTCAGCGTGAACACTGCACGCAGCCACAGTGTGCTGTGCAGGGATTTTCCTTCAGCTCGACGGACAAGCATTTTCTTGCTGTTTCACCGAGTGCAAACTGTCCGTGTAGCTCTCGCTCAGCGAAATGCGTTTGGAGAGAAACACTTGCTGGAGTAGCTTTTCGCTGGGCAAGACTTTCAACACAGCACCACAATTCGGGCAAGGAGCAGCAGAAAGGAAGACCATCTTTTGGTCCTGGCACCTTCTTCTGGGCGAGACGCCTATCCGCCTCTTCGCTCCCTGCAAGGCTGTAAGCTTGGCGCTGGTACTTGCAAGGGAGAAGGCAGGTGCAGAGAGCACCGCCGTCTGCCGGCGCTGTGCAGGCTGGAAAGGAAAGAGGGCTACCACTAGGATGTGCTGCAAATACAGGTTTGCACGCGTCGAGGGTAAGCTCCGGCTAAGCTCGTTGACCTCAAACTGTTCTCTGTGCGAGACTTAGCTGAGAAGCTTTCCGTTAAGATTCAGGCTACCACGCAGACCGAATGTGCTGCTACCTAGCGCTGAGAGAGAAAGTGCAGAGGCCAGGCGTGTTTGGGCAGAGGCAGCAGCCTGGAGGCTTTCGCTGCCAGCACCGTGCTCTCTGGGCGAGAAGCAGACGACTGTTCGTCTCCAGCTAAACGAAAGCGCGACCTGCTACGAAGAGCATAAGAACGAAGGCAGAGCAGCAGGCTGCTGTGCGAATCGCCCAGGCTGCAAGAGGAAGCGTGCGTGGCACTCGCTTGTTTGCGGATTCACTTTAGCAGTCGGAAGCAGAAAGTTCAACCTGCGGCTACTTGTGCTGCTACCTATTTCTCTTCCAGTATTCCCTGGAACCAATTCTGCTAGCTTCATGCTTGGCGATGCAGAGATGACAGTGGTAGATGCGGTGGAGAAGGGAAAAACAGAGTGCAGAGGACAGTTTCTGGTGCTTGACGTGAGGCAAGGGGAAGGTTCAGCCCAGCAGAGCCTGTTACCCCTGGAGCCTTTTTCTTTGGCAGCAGCTGCTGCAAGTGGGCAAGGGAGCTGCGAGAGTGAAGAAGGGGACGGTCCATCTAGCTGAGGAAAGAAGAAGCTCCCCGAGGCGCAGTTTGTTGTGCTCAGTTTCAAGGCTGCCTGGAGGAGGGGGGGACTTGAAGAACGCCTTCTTTCTGGACGCCTCCTTCTGGCTGTGCTCCAGCTGCATGCACTCTGCAGCACGGAAGGTTTAGGAACGTGCTGCTGGCCAGCTTGTGTCCAGGAGTGCAAGGGCTGCGCCTTCCTTTCTGAAGCAGCCAGAGCATTCTCAGCTGCATGTGCTTGTGAAGCAGCTCTTGGCTGGACATTTGAAATTGGCTCCCCTGAGTACATGAGCCCGGTGCCCAGCTGCTTGGTTCTTCGCCTTCTGTGCTCTGGACAGAAGTGAAGCCCAGCCATGGCTTGGAGCTTTGCCGCTCTTCAGCGTGAACACTGCACGCAGCCACAGTGTGCTGTGCAGGGATTTTCCTTCAGCTCGACGGACAAGCATTTTCTTGCTGTTTCACCGAGTGCAAACTGTCCGTGTAGCTCTCGCTCAGCGAAATGCGTTTGGAGAGAAACACTTGCTGGAGTAGCTTTTCGCTGGGCAAGACTTTCAACACAGCACCACAATTCGGGCAAGGAGCAGGAGAAAGGAAGACCATCTTTTGGTCCTGGCACCTTCTTCTGGGCGACACGCCTATCCGCCTCTTCGCTCCCTGCAAGGCTGTAAGCTTGGCGCTGGTACTTGCAAGGGAGAAGGCAGGTGCAGAGAGCACCGCCGTCTGCCGGCGCTGTGCAGGCTGGAAAGGAAAGAGGGCTACCACTAGGATGTGCTGCAAATACAGGTTTGCACGCGTCGAGGGTAAGCTCCGGCTAAGCTCGTTGACCTCAACCTGTTCTCTGTGCGAGACTTAGCTGAGAAGCTTTCCGTTAAGATTCAGGCTACCACGCAGACCGAATGTGCTGCTACCTAGCGCTGAGAGAGAAAGTGCAGAGGCCAGGCGTGTTTGGGCAGAGGCAGCAGCCTGGAGGCTTTCGCTGCCAGCACCGTGCTCTCTGGGCGAGAAGCAGACGACTGTTCGTCTCCAGCTAAACGAAAGCGCGACCTGCTACGAAGAGCATAAGAACGAAGGCAGAGCAGCAGGCTGCTGTGCGAATCGCCCAGGCTGCAAGAGGAAGCGTGCGTGGCACTCGCTTGTTTGCGGATTCACTTTAGCAGTCGGAAGCAGAAAGTTCAACCTGCGGCTACTTGTGCTGCTACCTATTTCTCTTCCAGTATTCCCTGGAACCAATTCTGCTAGCTTCATGCTTGGCGATGCAGAGATGACAGTGGTAGATGCGGTGGAGAAGGGAAAAACAGAGTGCAGAGGACAGTTTCTGGTGCTTGACGTGAGGCAAGGGGAAGGTTCAGCCCAGCAGAGGCTGTTACCCCTGGAGCCTTTTTCTTTGGCAGCAGCTGCTGCAAGTGGGCAAGGGAGCTGCGAGAGTGAAGAAGGGGACGGTCCATCTAGCTGAGGAAAGAAGAAGCTCCCCGAGGCGCAGTTTGTTGTGCTCAGTTTCAAGGCTGCCTGGAGGAGGGGGGGACTTGAAGAACGCCTTCTTTCTGGACGCCTCCTTCTGGCTGTGCTCCAGCTGCATGCACTCTGCAGCACGGAAGGTTTAGGAACGTGCTGCTGGCCAGCTTGTGTCCAGGAGTGCAAGGGCTGCGCCTTCCTTTCTGAAGCAGCCAGAGCATTCTCAGCTGCATGTGCTTGTGAAGCAGCTCTTGGCTGGACATTTGAAATTGGCTCCCCTGAGTACATGAGCCCGGTGCCCAGCTGCTTGGTTCTTCGCCTTCTGTGCTCTGGACAGAAGTGAAGCCCAGCCATGGCTTGGAGCTTTGCCGCTCTTCAGCGTGAACACTGCACGCAGCCACAGTGTGCTGTGCAGGGATTTTCCTTCAGCTCGACGGACAAGCATTTTCTTGCTGTTTCACCGAGTGCAAACTGTCCGTGTAGCTCTCGCTCAGCGAAATGCGTTTGGAGAGAAACACTTGCTGGAGTAGCTTTTCGCTGGGCAAGACTTTCAACACAGCACCACAATTCGGGCAAGGAGCAGCAGAAAGGAAGACCATCTTTTGGTCCTGGCACCTTCTTCTGGGCGAGACGCCTATCCGCCTCTTCGCTCCCTGCAAGGCTGTAAGCTTGGCGCTGGTACTTGCAAGGGAGAAGGCAGGTGCAGAGAGCACCGCCGTCTGCCGGCGCTGTGCAGGCTGGAAAGGAAAGAGGGCTACCACTAGGATGTGCTGCAAATACAGGTTTGCACGCGTCGAGGGTAAGCTCCGGCTAAGCTCGTTGACCTCAACCTGTTCTCTGTGCGAGACTTAGCTGAGAAGCTTTCCGTTAAGATTCAGGCTACCACGCAGACCGAATATGCTGCTACCTAGCGCTGAGAGAGAAAGTGCAGAGGCCAGGCGTGTTTGGGCAGAGGCAGCAGCCTGGAGGCTTTCGCTGCCAGCACCGTGCTCTCTGGGCGAGAAGCAGACGACTGTTCGTCTCCAGCTAAACGAAAGCGCGACCTGCTACGAAGAGCATAAGAACGAAGGCAGAGCAGCAGGCTGCTGTGCGAATCGCCCAGGCTGCAAGAGGAAGCGTGCGTGGCACTCGCTTGTTTGCGGATTCACTTTAGCAGTCGGAAGCAGAAAGTTCAACCTGCGGCTACTTGTGCTGCTACCTATTTCTCTTCCAGTATTCCCTGGAACCAATTCTGCTAGCTTCATGCTTGGCGATGCAGAGATGACAGTGGTAGATGCGGTGGAGAAGGGAAAAACAGAGTGCAGAGGACAGTTTCTGGTGCTTGACGTGAGGCAAGGGGAAGGTTCAGCCCAGCAGAGGCTGTTACCCCTGGAGCCTTTTTCTTTGGCAGCAGCTGCTGCAAGTGGGCAAGGGAGCTGCGAGAGTGAAGAAGGGGACGGTCCATCTAGCTGAGGAAAGAAGAAGCTCCCCGAGGCGCAGTTTGTTGTGCTCAGTTTCAAGGCTGCCTGGAGGAGGGGGGGACTTGAAGAACGCCTTCTTTCTGGACGCCTCCTTCTGGCTGTGCTCCAGCTGCATGCACTCTGCAGCACGGAAGGTTTAGGAACGTGCTGCTGGCCAGCTTGTGTCCAGGAGTGCAAGGGCTGCGCCTTCCTTTCTGAAGCAGCCAGAGCATTCTCAGCTGCATGTGCTTGTGAAGCAGCTCTTGGCTGGACATTTGAAATTGGCTCCCCTGAGTACATGAGCCCGGTGCCCAGCTGCTTGGTTCTTCGCCTTCTGTGCTCTGGACAGAAGTGAAGCCCAGCCATGGCTTGGAGCTTTGCCGCTCTTCAGCGTGAACACTGCACGCAGCCACAGTGTGCTGTGCAGGGATTTTCCTTCAGCTCGACGGACAAGCATTTTCTTGCTGTTTCACCGAGTGCAAACTGTCCGTGTAGCTCTCGCTCAGCGAAATGCGTTTGGAGAGAAACACTTGCTGGAGTAGCTTTTCGCTGGGCAAGACTTTCAACACAGCACCACAATTCGGGCAAGGAGCAGCAGAAAGGAAGACCATCTTTTGGTCCTGGCACCTTCTTCTGGGCGACACGCCTATCCGCCTCTTCGCTCCCTGCAAGGCTGTAAGCTTGGCGCTGGTACTTGCAAGGGAGAAGGCAGGTGCAGAGAGCACCGCCGTCTGCCGGCGCTGTGCAGGCTGGAAAGGAAAGAGGGCTACCACTAGGATGTGCTGCAAATACAGGTTTGCACGCGTCGAGGGTAAGCTCCGGCTAAGCTCGTTGACCTCAACCTGTTCTCTGTGCGAGACTTAGCTGAGAAGCTTTCCGTTAAGATTCAGGCTACCACGCAGACCGAATATGCTGCTACCTAGCGCTGAGAGAGAAAGTGCAGAGGCCAGGCGTGTTTGGGCAGAGGCAGCAGCCTGGAGGCTTTCGCTGCCAGCACCGTGCTCTCTGGGCGAGAAGCAGACGACTGTTCGTCTCCAGCTAAACGAAAGCGCGACCTGCTACGAAGAGCATAAGAACGAAGGCAGAGCAGCAGGCTGCTGTGCGAATCGCCCAGGCTGCAAGAGGAAGCGTGCGTGGCACTCGCTTGTTTGCGGATTCACTTTAGCAGTCGGAAGCAGAAAGTTCAACCTGCGGCTACTTGTGCTGCTACCTATTTCTCTTCCAGTATTCCCTGGAACCAATTCTGCTAGCTTCATGCTTGGCGATGCAGAGATGACAGTGGTAGATGCGGTGGAGAAGGGAAAAACAGAGTGCAGAGGACAGTTTCTGGTGCTTGACGTGAGGCAAGGGGAAGGTTCAGCCCAGCAGAGGCTGTTACCCCTGGAGCCTTTTTCTTTGGCAGCAGCTGCTGCAAGTGGGCAAGGGAGCTGCGAGAGTGAAGAAGGGGACGGTCCATCTAGCTGAGGAAAGAAGAAGCTCCCCGAGGCGCAGTTTGTTGTGCTCAGTTTCAAGGCTGCCTGGAGGAGGGGGGGACTTGAAGAACGCCTTCTTTCTGGACGCCTCCTTCTGGCTGTGCTCCAGCTGCATGCACTCTGCAGCACGGAAGGTTTAGGAACGTGCTGCTGGCCAGCTTGTGTCCAGGAGTGCAAGGGCTGCGCCTTCCTTTCTGAAGCAGCCAGAGCATTCTCAGCTGCATGTGCTTGTGAAGCAGCTCTTGGCTGGACATTTGAAATTGGCTCCCCTGAGTACATGAGCCCGGTGCCCAGCTGCTTGGTTCTTCGCCTTCTGTGCTCTGGACAGAAGTGAAGCCCAGCCATGGCTTGGAGCTTTGCCGCTCTTCAGCGTGAACACTGCACGCAGCCACAGTGTGCTGTGCAGGGATTTTCCTTCAGCTCGACGGACAAGCATTTTCTTGCTGTTTCACCGAGTGCAAACTGTCCGTGTAGCTCTCGCTCAGCGAAATGCGTTTGGAGAGAAACACTTGCTGGAGTAGCTTTTCGCTGGGCAAGACTTTCAACACAGCACCACAATTCGGGCAAGGAGCAGCAGAAAGGAAGACCATCTTTTGGTCCTGGCACCTTCTTCTGGGCGAGACGCCTATCCGCCTCTTCGCTCCCTGCAAGGCTGTAAGCTTGGCGCTGGTACTTGCAAGGGAGAAGGCAGGTGCAGAGAGCACCGCCGTCTGCCGGCGCTGTGCAGGCTGGAAAGGAAAGAGGGCTACCACTAGGATGTGCTGCAAATACAGGTTTCCACGCGTCGAGGGTAAGCTCCGGCTAAGCTCGTTGACCTCAAACTGTTCTCTGTGCGAGACTTAGCTGAGAAGCTTTCCGTTCAGATTCAGGCTGCAAGGCAGACCGAATGTGCTGCTACCTAGCGCTGAGAGAGAAAGTGCAGAGGCCAGGCGTGTTTGGGCAGAGGCAGCAGCCTGGAGGCTTTCGCTGCCAGCACCGTGCTCTCTGGGCGAGAAGCAGACGACTGTTCGTCTCCAGCTAAACGAAAGCGCGACCTGCTACGAAGAGCATAAGAACGAAGGCAGAGCAGCAGGCTGCTGTGCGAATCGCCCAGGCTGCAAGAGGAAGCGTGCGTGGCACTCGCTTGTTTGCGGATTCACTTTAGCAGTCGGAAGCAGAAAGTTCAACCTGCGGCTACTTGTGCTGCTACCTATTTCTCTTCCAGTATTCCCTGGAACCAATTCTGCTAGCTTCATGCTTGGAGATGCAGAGATGACAGTGGTAGATGCGGTGGAGAAGGGAAAAACAGAGTGCAGAGGACAGTTTCTGGTGCTTGACGTGAGGCAAGGGGAAGGTTCAGCCCAGCAGAGGCTGTTACCCCTGGAGCCTTTTTCTTTGGCAGCAGCTGCTGCAAGTGGGCAAGGGAGCTGCGAGAGTGAAGAAGGGGACGGTCCATCTAGCTGAGGAAAGAAGAAGCTCCCCGAGGCGCAGTTTGTTGTGCTCAGTTTCAAGGCTGCCTGGAGGAGGGGGGGACTTGAAGAACGCCTTCTTTCTGGACGCCTCCTTCTGGCTGTGCTCCAGCTGCATGCACTCTGCAGCACGGAAGGTTTAGGAACGTGCTGCTGGCCAGCTTGTGTCCAGGAGTGCAAGGGCTGCGCCTTCCTTTCTGAAGCAGCCAGAGCATTCTCAGCTGCATGTGCTTGTGAAGCAGCTCTTGGCTGGACATTTGAAATTGGCTCCCCTGAGTACATGAGCCCGGTGCCCAGCTGCTTGGTTCTTCGCCTTCTGTGCTCTGGACAGAAGTGAAGCCCAGCCATGGCTTGGAGCTTTGCCGCTCTTCAGCGGGAACACTGCACGCAGCCACAGTGTGCTGTGCAGGGATTTTCCTTCAGCTCGACGGACAAGCATTTTCTTGCTGTTTCACCGAGTGCAAACTGTCCGTGTAGCTCTCGCTCAGCGAAATGCGTTTGGAGAGAAACACTTGCTGGAGTAGCTTTTCGCTGGGCAAGACTTTCAACACAGCACCACAATTCGGGCAAGGAGCAGCAGAAAGGAAGACCATCTTTTGGTCCTGGCACCTTCTTCTGGGCGAGACGCCTATCCGCCTCTTCGCTCCCTGCAAGGCTGTAAGCTTGGCGCTGGTACTTGCAAGGGAGAAGGCAGGTGCAGAGAGCACCGCCGTCTGCCGGCGCTGTGCAGGCTGGAAAGGAAAGAGGGCTACCACTAGGATGTGCTGCAAATACAGGTTTCCACGCGTCGAGGGTAAGCTCCGGCTAAGCTCGTTGACCTCAAACTGTTCTCTGTGCGAGACTTAGCTGAGAAGCTTTCCGTTAAGATTCAGGCTACCACGCAGACCGAATATGCTGCTACCTAGCGCTGAGAGAGAAAGTGCAGAGGCCAGGCGTGTTTGGGCAGAGGCAGCAGCCTGGAGGCTTTCGCTGCCAGCACCGTGCTCTCTGGGCGAGAAGCAGACGACTGTTCGTCTCCAGCTAAACGAAAGCGCGACCTGCTACGAAGAGCATAAGAACGAAGGCAGAGCAGCAGGCTGCTGTGCGAATCGCCCAGGCTGCAAGAGGAAGCGTGCGTGGCACTCGCTTGTTTGCGGATTCACTTTAGCAGTCGGAAGCAGAAAGTTCAACCTGCGGCTACTTGTGCTGCTACCTATTTCTCTTCCAGTATTCCCTGGAACCAATTCTGCTAGCTTCATGCTTGGCGATGCAGAGATGACAGTGGTAGATGCGGTGGAGAAGGGAAAAACAGAGTGCAGAGGACAGTTTCTGGTGCTTGACGTGAGGCAAGGGGAAGGTTCAGCCCAGCAGAGGCTTTGACTTCTGGAGCCTTTTTCTTTGGCAGCAGCTGCTGCAAGTGGGCAAGGGAGCTGCGAGAGTGAAGAAGGGGACGGTCCATCTAGCTGAGGAAAGAAGAAGCTCCCCGAGGCGCAGTTTGTTGTGCTCAGTTTCAAGGCTGCCTGGAGGAGGGGGGGACTTGAAGAACGCCTTCTTTCTGGACGCCTCCTTCTGGCTGTGCTCCAGCTGCATGCACTCTGCAGCACGGAAGGTTTAGGAACGTGCTGCTGGCCAGCTTGTGTCCAGGAGTGCAAGGGCTGCGCCTTCCTTTCTGAAGCAGCCAGAGCATTCTCAGCTGCATGTGCTTGTGAAGCAGCTCTTGGCTGGACATTTGAAATTGGCTCCCCTGAGTACATGAGCCCGGTGCCCAGCTGCTTGGTTCTTCGCCTTCTGTGCTCTGGACAGAAGTGAAGCCCAGCCATGGCTTGGAGCTTTGCCGCTCTTCAGCGTGAACACTGCACGCAGCCACAGTGTGCTGTGCAGGGATTTTCCTTCAGCTCGACGGACAAGCATTTTCTTGCTGTTTCACCGAGTGCAAACTGTCCGTGTAGCTCTCGCTCAGCGAAATGCGTCAGGAGAGAAACACTTGCTGGAGTAGCTTTTCGCTGGGCAAGACTTTCAACACAGCACCACAATTCGGGCAAGGAGCAGCAGAAAGGAAGACCATCTTTTGGTCCTGGCACCTTCTTCTGGGCGAGACGCCTATCCGCCTCTTCGCTCCCTGCAAGGCTGTAAGCTTGGCGCTGGTACTTGCAAGGGAGAAGGCAGGTGCAGAGAGCACCGCCGTCTGCCGGCGCTGTGCAGGCTGGAAAGGAAAGAGGGCTACCACTAGGATGTGCTGCAAATACAGGTTTCCACGCGTCGAGGGTAAGCTCCGGCTAAGCTCGTTGACCTCAAACTGTTCTCTGTGCGAGACTTAGCTGAGAAGCTTTCCGTTAAGATTCAGGCTACCACGCAGACCGAATGTGCTGCTACCTAGCGCTGAGAGAGAAAGTGCAGAGGCCAGGCGTGTTTGGGCAGAGGCAGCAGCCTGGAGGCTTTCGCTGCCAGCACCGTGCTCTCTGGGCGAGAAGCAGACGACTGTTCGTCTCCAGCTAAACGAAAGCGCGACCTGCTACGAAGAGCATAAGAACGAAGGCAGAGCAGCAGGCTGCTGTGCGAATCGCCCAGGCTGCAAGAGGAAGCGTGCGTGGCACTCGCTTGTTTGCGGATTCACTTTAGCAGTCGGAAGCAGAAAGTTCAACCTGCGGCTACTTGTGCTGCTACCTATTTCTCTTCCAGTATTCCCTGGAACCAATTCTGCTAGCTTCATGCTTGGCGATGCAGAGATGACAGTGGTAGATGCGGTGGAGAAGGGAAAAACAGAGTGCAGAGGACAGTTTCTGGTGCTTGACGTGAGGCAAGGGGAAGGTTCAGCCCAGCAGAGGCTGTTACCCCTGGAGCCTTTTTCTTTGGCAGCAGCTGCTGCAAGTGGGCAAGGGAGCTGCGAGAGTGAAGAAGGGGACGGTCCATCTAGCTGAGGAAAGAAGAAGCTCCCCGAGGCGCAGTTTGTTGTGCTCAGTTTCAAGGCTGCCTGGAGGAGGGGGGGACTTGAAGAACGCCTTCTTTCTGGACGCCTCCTTCTGGCTGTGCTCCAGCTGCATGCACTCTGCAGCACGGAAGGTTTAGGAACGTGCTGCTGGCCAGCTTGTGTCCAGGAGTGCAAGGGCTGCGCCTTCCTTTCTGAAGCAGCCAGAGCATTCTCAGCTGCATGTGCTTGTGAAGCAGCTCTTGGCTGGACATTTGAAATTGGCTCCCCTGAGTACATGAGCCCGGTGCCCAGCTGCTTGGTTCTTCGCCTTCTGTGCTCTGGACAGAAGTGAAGCCCAGCCATGGCTTGGAGCTTTGCCGCTCTTCAGCGTGAACACTGCACGCAGCCACAGTGTGCTGTGCAGGGATTTTCCTTCAGCTCGACGGACAAGCATTTTCTTGCTGTTTCACCGAGTGCAAACTGTCCGTGTAGCTCTCGCTCAGCGAAATGCGTTTGGAGAGAAACACTTGCTGGAGTAGCTTTTCGCTGGGCAAGACTTTCAACACAGCACCACAATTCGGGCAAGGAGCAGCAGAAAGGAAGACCATCTTTTGGTCCTGGCACCTTCTTCTGGGCGAGACGCCTATCCGCCTCTTCGCTCCCTGCAAGGCTGTAAGCTTGGCGCTGGTACTTGCAAGGGAGAAGGCAGGTGCAGAGAGCACCGCCGTCTGCCGGCGCTGTGCAGGCTGGAAAGGAAAGAGGGCTACCACTAGGATGTGCTGCAAATACAGGTTTGCACGCGTCGAGGGTAAGCTCCGCGTAAGCTCGTTGACCTCAAACTGTTCTCTGTGCGAGACTTAGCTGAGAAGCTTTCCGTTAAGATTCAGGCTACCACGCAGACCGAATGTGCTGCTACCTAGCGCTGAGAGAGAAAGTGCAGAGGCCAGGCGTGTTTGGGCAGAGGCAGCAGCCTGGAGGCTTTCGCTGCCAGCACCGTGCTCTCTGGGCGAGAAGCAGACGACTGTTCGTCTCCAGCTAAACGAAAGCGCGACCTGCTACGAAGAGCATAAGAACGAAGGCAGAGCAGCAGGCTGCTGTGCGAATCGCCCAGGCTGCAAGAGGAAGCGTGCGTGGCACTCGCTTGTTTGCGGATTCACTTTAGCAGTCGGAAGCAGAAAGTTCAACCTGCGGCTACTTGTGCTGCTACCTATTTCTCTTCCAGTATTCCCTGGAACCAATTCTGCTAGCTTCATGCTTGGAGATGCAGAGATGACAGTGGTAGATGCGGTGGAGAAGGGAAAAACAGAGTGCAGAGGACAGTTTCTGGTGCTTGACGTGAGGCAAGGGGAAGGTTCAGCCCAGCAGAGGCTTTGACTTCTGGAGCCTTTTTCTTTGGCAGCAGCTGCTGCACGTGGGCAAGGGAGCTGCAAGAGTGAAGAAGGGGACGGTCCATCTAGCTGAGGAAAGAAGAAGCTCCCCGAGGCGCAGTTTGTTGTGCTCAGTTTCAAGGCTGCCTGGAGGAGGGGGGGGCTTGAAGAACGCCTTCTTTCTGGACGCGTCCTTCTGGCTGTGCTCCAGCTGCATGCACTCTGCAGCACGGAAGGTTTAGGAACGTGCTGCTGGCCAGCTTGTGTCCAGGAGTGCAAGGGCTGCGCCTTCCTTTCTGAAGCAGCCAGAGCATTCTCCGCTGCATGTGCTTGTGAAGCAGCTCTTGGCTGGACATTTGAAATTGGCTCCCCTGAGTACATGAGCCCGGTGCCCAGCTGCTTGGTTCTTCGCCTTCTGTGCTCTGGACAGAAGTGAAGCCCAGCCATGGCTTGGAGCTTTGCCGCTCTTCAGCGGGAACACTGCACGCAGCCACAGTGTGCTGTGCAGGGATTTTCCTTCAGCTCGACGGACAAGCATTTTCTTGCTGTTTCACCGAGTGCAAACTGTCCGTGTAGCTCTCGCTCAGCGAAATGCGTTTGGAGAGAAACACTTGCTGGAGTAGCTTTTCGCTGGGCAAGACTTTCAACACAGCACCACAATTCGGGCAAGGAGCAGCAGAAAGGAAGACCATCTTTTGGTCCTGGCACCTTCTTCTGGGCGAGACGCCTATCCGCCTCTTCGCTCCCTGCAAGGCTGTAAGCTTGGCGCTGGTACTTGCAAGGGAGAAGGCAGGTGCAGAGAGCACCGCCGTCTGCCGGCGCTGTGCAGGCTGGAAAGGAAAGAGGGCTACCACTAGGATGTGCTGCAAATACAGGTTTGCACGCGTCGAGGGTAAGCTCCGGCTAAGCTCGTTGACCTCAAACTGTTCTCTGTGCGAGACTTAGCTGAGAAGCTTTCCGTTAAGATTCAGGCTACCACGCAGACCGAATGTGCTGCTACCTAGCGCTGAGAGAGAAAGTGCAGAGGCCAGGCGTGTTTGGGCAGAGGCAGCAGCCTGGAGGCTTTCGCTGCCAGCACCGTGCTCTCTGGGCGAGAAGCAGACGACTGTTCGTCTCCAGCTAAACGAAAGCGCGACCTGCTACGAAGAGCATAAGAACGAAGGCAGAGCAGCAGGCTGCTGTGCGAATCGCCCAGGCTGCAAGAGGAAGCGTGCGTGGCACTCGCTTGTTTGCGGATTCACTTTAGCAGTCGGAAGCAGAAAGTTCAACCTGCGGCTACTTGTGCTGCTACCTATTTCTCTTCCAGTATTCCCTGGAACCAATTCTGCTATCTTCATGCTTGGCGATGCAGAGATGACAGTGGTAGATGCGGTGGAGAAGGGAAAAACAGAGTGCAGAGGACAGTTTCTGGTGCTTGACGTGAGGCAAGGGGAAGGTTCAGCCCAGCAGAGGCTTTGACTTCTGGAGCCTTTTTCTTTGGCAGCAGCTGCTGCAAGTGGGCAAGGGAGCTGCGAGAGTGAAGAAGGGGACGGTCCATCTAGCTGAGGAAAGAAGAAGCTCCCCGAGGCGCAGTTTGTTGTGCTCAGTTTCAAGGCTGCCTGGAGGAGGGGGGGACTTGAAGAACGCCTTCTTTCTGGACGCCTCCTTCTGGCTGTGCTCCAGCTGCATGCACTCTGCAGCACGGAAGGTTTAGGAACGTGCTGCTGGCCAGCTTGTGTCCAGGAGTGCAAGGGCTGCGCCTTCCTTTCTGAAGCAGCCAGAGCATTCTCAGCTGCATGTGCTTGTGAAGCAGCTCTTGGCTGGACATTTGAAATTGGCTCCCCTGAGGACATGAGCCCGGTGCCCAGCTGCTTGGTTCTTCGCCTTCTGTGCTCTGGACAGAAGTGAAGCCCAGCCATGGCTTGGAGCTTTGCCGCTCTTCAGCGTGAACACTGCACGCAGCCACAGTGTGCTGTGCAGGGATTTTCCTTCAGCTCGACGGACAAGCATTTTCTTGCTGTTTCACCGAGTGCAAACTGTCCGTGTAGCTCTCGCTCAGCGAAATGCGTTTGGAGAGAAACACTTGCTGGAGTAGCTTTTCGCTGGGCAAGACTTTCAACACAGCACCACAATTCGGGCAAGGAGCAGCAGAAAGGAAGACCATCTTTTGGTCCTGGCACCTTCTTCTGGGCGACACGCCTATCCGCCTCTTCGCTCCCTGCAAGGCTGTAAGCTTGGCGCTGGTACTTGCAAGGGAGAAGGCAGGTGCAGAGAGCACCGCCGTCTGCCGGCGCTGTGCAGGCTGGAAAGGAAAGAGGGCTACCACTAGGATGTGCTGCAAATACAGGTTTGCACGCGTCGAGGGTAAGCTCCGGCTAAGCTCGTTGACCTCAAACTGTTCTCTGTGCGAGACTTAGCTGAGAAGCTTTCCGTTAAGATTCAGGCTACCACGCAGACCGAATGTGCTGCTACCTAGCGCTGAGAGAGAAAGTGCAGAGGCCAGGCGTGTTTGGGCAGAGGCAGCAGCCTGGAGGCTTTCGCTGCCAGCACCGTGCTCTCTGGGCGAGAAGCAGACGACTGTTCGTCTCCAGCTAAACGAAAGCGCGACCTGCTACGAAGAGCATAAGAACGAAGGCAGAGCAGCAGGCTGCTGTGCGAATCGCCCAGGCTGCAAGAGGAAGCGTGCGTGGCACTCGCTTGTTTGCGGATTCACTTTAGCAGTCGGAAGCAGAAAGTTCAACCTGCGGCTACTTGTGCTGCTACCTATTTCTCTTCCAGTATTCCCTGGAACCAATTCTGCTAGCTTCATGCTTGGCGATGCAGAGATGACAGTGGTAGATGCGGTGGAGAAGGGAAAAACAGAGTGCAGAGGACAGTTTCTGGTGCTTGACGTGAGGCAAGGGGAAGGTTCAGCCCAGCAGAGGCTGTTACCCCTGGAGCCTTTTTCTTTGGCAGCAGCTGCTGCAAGTGGGCAAGGGAGCTGCGAGAGTGAAGAAGGGGACGGTCCATCTAGCTGAGGAAAGAAGAAGCTCCCCGAGGCGCAGTTTGTTGTGCTCAGTTTCAAGGCTGCCTGGAGGAGGGGGGGGCTTGAAGAACGCCTTCTTTCTGGACGCCTCCTCCTGGCTGTGCTCCAGCTGCATGCACTCTGCAGCACGGAAGGTTTAGGAACCTGCTGCTGGCCAGCTTGTGTCCAGGAGTGCAAGGGCTGCGCCTTCCTTTCTGAAGCAGCCAGAGCATTCTCAGCTGCATGTGCTTGTGAAGCAGCTCTTGGCTGGACATTTGAAATTGGCTCCCCTGAGTACATGAGCCCGGTGCCCAGCTGCTTGGTTCTTCGCCTTCTGTGCTCTGGACAGAAGTGAAGCCCAGCCATGGCTTGGAGCTTTGCCGCTCTTCAGCGTGAACACTGCACGCAGCCACAGTGTGCTGTGCAGGGATTTTCCTTCAGCTCGACGGACAAGCATTTTCTTGCTGTTTCACCGAGTGCAAACTGTCCGTGTAGCTCTCGCTCAGCGAAATGCGTTTGGAGAGAAACACTTGCTGGAGTAGCTTTTCGCTGGGCAAGACTTTCAACACAGCACCACAATTCGGGCAAGGAGCAGGAGAAAGGAAGACCATCTTTTGGTCCTGGCACCTTCTTCTGGGCGAGACGCCTATCCGCCTCTTCGCTCCCTGCAAGGCTGTAAGCTTGGCGCTGGTACTTGCAAGGGAGAAGGCAGGTGCAGAGAGCACCGCCGTCTGCCGGCGCTGTGCAGGCTGGAAAGGAAAGAGGGCTACCACTAGGATGTGCTGCAAATACAGGTTTCCACGCGTCGAGGGTAAGCTCCGGCTAAGCTCGTTGACCTCAAACTGTTCTCTGTGCGAGACTTAGCTGAGAAGCTTTCCGTTAAGATTCAGGCTACCACGCAGACCGAATATGCTGCTACCTAGCGCTGAGAGAGAAAGTGCAGAGGCCAGGCGTGTTTGGGCAGAGGCAGCAGCCTGGAGGCTTTCGCTGCCAGCACCGTGCTCTCTGGGCGAGAAGCAGACGACTGTTCGTCTCCAGCTAAACGAAAGCGCGACCTGCTACGAAGAGCATAAGAACGAAGGCAGAGCAGCAGGCTGCTGTGCGAATCGCCCAGGCTGCAAGAGGAAGCGTGCGTGGCACTCGCTTGTTTGCGGATTCACTTTAGCAGTCGGAAGCAGAAAGTTCAACCTGCGGCTACTTGTGCTGCTACCTATTTCTCTTCCAGTATTCCCTGGAACCAATTCTGCTAGCTTCATGCTTGGCGATGCAGAGATGACAGTGGTAGATGCGGTGGAGAAGGGAAAAACAGAGTGCAGAGGACAGTTTCTGGTGCTTGACGTGAGGCAAGGGGAAGGTTCAGCCCAGCAGAGGCTGTTACCCCTGGAGCCTTTTTCTTTGGCAGCAGCTGCTGCAAGTGGGCAAGGGAGCTGCGAGAGTGAAGAAGGGGACGGTCCATCTAGCTGAGGAAAGAAGAAGCTCCCCGAGGCGCAGTTTGTTGTGCTCAGTTTCAAGGCTGCCTGGAGGAGGGGGGGACTTGAAGAACGCCTTCTTTCTGGACGCCTCCTTCTGGCTGTGCTCCAGCTGCATGCACTCTGCAGCACGGAAGGTTTAGGAACGTGCTGCTGGCCAGCTTGTGTCCAGGAGTGCAAGGGCTGCGCCTTCCTTTCTGAAGCAGCCAGAGCATTCTCAGCTGCATGTGCTTGTGAAGCAGCTCTTGGCTGGACATTTGAAATTGGCTCCCCTGAGTACATGAGCCCGGTGCCCAGCTGCTTGGTTCTTCGCCTTCTGTGCTCTGGACAGAAGTGAAGCCCAGCCATGGCTTGGAGCTTTGCCGCTCTTCAGCGTGAACACTGCACGCAGCCACAGTGTGCTGTGCAGGGATTTTCCTTCAGCTCGACGGACAAGCATTTTCTTGCTGTTTCACCGAGTGCAAACTGTCCGTGTAGCTCTCGCTCAGCGAAATGCGTTTGGAGAGAAACACTTGCTGGAGTAGCTTTTCGCTGGGCAAGACTTTCAACACAGCACCACAATTCGGGCAAGGAGCAGCAGAAAGGAAGACCATCTTTTGGTCCTGGCACCTTCTTCTGGGCGAGACGCCTATCCGCCTCTTCGCTCCCTGCAAGGCTGTAAGCTTGGCGCTGGTACTTGCAAGGGAGAAGGCAGGTGCAGAGAGCACCGCCGTCTGCCGGCGCTGTGCAGGCTGGAAAGGAAAGAGGGCTACCACTAGGATGTGCTGCAAATACAGGTTTGCACGCGTCGAGGGTAAGCTCCGGCTAAGCTCGTTGACCTCAAACTGTTCTCTGTGCGAGACTTAGCTGAGAAGCTTTCCGTTAAGATTCAGGCTACCACGCAGACCGAATGTGCTGCTACCTAGCGCTGAGAGAGAAAGTGCAGAGGCCAGGCGTGTTTGGGCAGAGGCAGCAGCCTGGAGGCTTTCGCTGCCAGCACCGTGCTCTCTGGGCGAGAAGCAGACGACTGTTCGTCTCCAGCTAAACGAAAGCGCGACCTGCTACGAAGAGCATAAGAACGAAGGCAGAGCAGCAGGCTGCTGTGCGAATCGCCCAGGCTGCAAGAGGAAGCGTGCGTGGCACTCGCTTGTTTGCGGATTCACTTTAGCAGTCGGAAGCAGAAAGTTCAACCTGCGGCTACTTGTGCTGCTACCTATTTCTCTTCCAGTATTCCCTGGAACCAATTCTGCTAGCTTCATGCTTGGCGATGCAGAGATGACAGTGGTAGATGCGGTGGAGAAGGGAAAAACAGAGTGCAGAGGACAGTTTCTGGTGCTTGACGTGAGGCAAGGGGAAGGTTCAGCCCAGCAGAGGCTGTTACCCCTGGAGCCTTTTTCTTTGGCAGCAGCTGCTGCAAGTGGGCAAGGGAGCTGCGAGAGTGAAGAAGGGGACGGTCCATCTAGCTGAGGAAAGAAGAAGCTCCCCGAGGCGCAGTTTGTTGTGCTCAGTTTCAAGGCTGCCTGGAGGAGGGGGGGACTTGAAGAACGCCTTCTTTCTGGACGCCTCCTTCTGGCTGTGCTCCAGCTGCATGCACTCTGCAGCACGGAAGGTTTAGGAACGTGCTGCTGGCCAGCTTGTGTCCAGGAGTGCAAGGGCTGCGCCTTCCTTTCTGAAGCAGCCAGAGCATTCTCAGCTGCATGTGCTTGTGAAGCAGCTCTTGGCTGGACATTTGAAATTGGCTCCCCTGAGTACATGAGCCCGGTGCCCAGCTGCTTGGTTCTTCGCCTTCTGTGCTCTGGACAGAAGTGAAGCCCAGCCATGGCTTGGAGCTTTGCCGCTCTTCAGCGTGAACACTGCACGCAGCCACAGTGTGCTGTGCAGGGATTTTCCTTCAGCTCGACGGACAAGCATTTTCTTGCTGTTTCACCGAGTGCAAACTGTCCGTGTAGCTCTCGCTCAGCGAAATGCGTTTGGAGAGAAACACTTGCTGGAGTAGCTTTTCGCTGGGCAAGACTTTCAACACAGCACCACAATTCGGGCAAGGAGCAGCAGAAAGGAAGACCATCTTTTGGTCCTGGCACCTTCTTCTGGGCGAGACGCCTATCCGCCTCTTCGCTCCCTGCAAGGCTGTAAGCTTGGCGCTGGTACTTGCAAGGGAGAAGGCAGGTGCAGAGAGCACCGCCGTCTGCCGGCGCTGTGCAGGCTGGAAAGGAAAGAGGGCTACCACTAGGATGTGCTGCAAATACAGGTTTGCACGCGTCGAGGGTAAGCTCCGGCTAAGCTCGTTGACCTCAACCTGTTCTCTGTGCGAGACTTAGCTGAGAAGCTTTCCGTTAAGATTCAGGCTACCACGCAGACCGAATGTGCTGCTACCTAGCGCTGAGAGAGAAAGTGCAGAGGCCAGGCGTGTTTGGGCAGAGGCAGCAGCCTGGAGGCTTTCGCTGCCAGCACCGTGCTCTCTGGGCGAGAAGCAGACGACTGTTCGTCTCCAGCTAAACGAAAGCGCGACCTGCTACGAAGAGCATAAGAACGAAGGCAGAGCAGCAGGCTGCTGTGCGAATCGCCCAGGCTGCAAGAGGAAGCGTGCGTGGCACTCGCTTGTTTGCGGATTCACTTTAGCAGTCGGAAGCAGAAAGTTCAACCTGCGGCTACTTGTGCTGCTACCTATTTCTCTTCCAGTATTCCCTGGAACCAATTCTGCTAGCTTCATGCTTGGCGATGCAGAGATGACAGTGGTAGATGCGGTGGAGAAGGGAAAAACAGAGTGCAGAGGACAGTTTCTGGTGCTTGACGTGAGGCAAGGGGAAGGTTCAGCCCAGCAGAGGCTTTGACTTCTGGAGCCTTTTTCTTTGGCAGCAGCTGCTGCAAGTGGGCAAGGGAGCTGCGAGAGTGAAGAAGGGGACGGTCCATCTAGCTGAGGAAAGAAGAAGCTCCCCGAGGCGCAGTTTGTTGTGCTCAGTTTCAAGGCTGCCTGGAGGAGGGGGGGACTTGAAGAACGCCTTCTTTCTGGACGCCTCCTTCTGGCTGTGCTCCAGCTGCATGCACTCTGCAGCACGGAAGGTTTAGGAACGTGCTGCTGGCCAGCTTGTGTCCAGGAGTGCAAGGGCTGCGCCTTCCTTTCTGAAGCAGCCAGAGCATTCTCAGCTGCATGTGCTTGTGAAGCAGCTCTTGGCTGGACATTTGAAATTGGCTCCCCTGAGTACATGAGCCCGGTGCCCAGCTGCTTGGTTCTTCGCCTTCTGTGCTCTGGACAGAAGTGAAGCCCAGCCATGGCTTGGAGCTTTGCCGCTCTTCAGCGGGAACACTGCACGCAGCCACAGTGTGCTGTGCAGGGATTTTCCTTCAGCTCGACGGACAAGCATTTTCTTGCTGTTTCACCGAGTGCAAACTGTCCGTGTAGCTCTCGCTCAGCGAAATGCGTTTGGAGAGAAACACTTGCTGGAGTAGCTTTTCGCTGGGCAAGACTTTCAACACAGCACCACAATTCGGGCAAGGAGCAGCAGAAAGGAAGACCATCTTTTGGTCCTGGCACCTTCTTCTGGGCGACACGCCTATCCGCCTCTTCGCTCCCTGCAAGGCTGTAAGCTTGGCGCTGGTACTTGCAAGGGAGAAGGCAGGTGCAGAGAGCACCGCCGTCTGCCGGCGCTGTGCAGGCTGGAAAGGAAAGAGGGCTACCACTAGGATGTGCTGCAAATACAGGTTTGCACGCGTCGAGGGTAAGCTCCGGCTAAGCTCGTTGACCTCAACCTGTTCTCTGTGCGAGACTTAGCTGAGAAGCTTTCCGTTAAGATTCAGGCTACCACGCAGACCGAATATGCTGCTACCTAGCGCTGAGAGAGAAAGTGCAGAGGCCAGGCGTGTTTGGGCAGAGGCAGCAGCCTGGAGGCTTTCGCTGCCAGCACCGTGCTCTCTGGGCGAGAAGCAGACGACTGTTCGTCTCCAGCTAAACGAAAGCGCGACCTGCTACGAAGAGCATAAGAACGAAGGCAGAGCAGCAGGCTGCTGTGCGAATCGCCCAGGCTGCAAGAGGAAGCGTGCGTGGCACTCGCTTGTTTGCGGATTCACTTTAGCAGTCGGAAGCAGAAAGTTCAACCTGCGGCTACTTGTGCTGCTACCTATTTCTCTTCCAGTATTCCCTGGAACCAATTCTGCTAGCTTCATGCTTGGCGATGCAGAGATGACAGTGGTAGATGCGGTGGAGAAGGGAAAAACAGAGTGCAGAGGACAGTTTCTGGTGCTTGACGTGAGGCAAGGGGAAGGTTCAGCCCAGCAGAGGCTTTGACTTCTGGAGCCTTTTTCTTTGGCAGCAGCTGCTGCAAGTGGGCAAGGGAGCTGCGAGAGTGAAGAAGGGGACGGTCCATCTAGCTGAGGAAAGAAGAAGCTCCCCGAGGCGCAGTTTGTTGTGCTCAGTTTCAAGGCTGCCTGGAGGAGGGGGGGACTTGAAGAACGCCTTCTTTCTGGACGCCTCCTTCTGGCTGTGCTCCAGCTGCATGCACTCTGCAGCACGGAAGGTTTAGGAACGTGCTGCTGGCCAGCTTGTGTCCAGGAGTGCAAGGGCTGCGCCTTCCTTTCTGAAGCAGCCAGAGCATTCTCAGCTGCATGTGCTTGTGAAGCAGCTCTTGGCTGGACATTTGAAATTGGCTCCCCTGAGGACATGAGCCCGGTGCCCAGCTGCTTGGTTCTTCGCCTTCTGTGCTCTGGACAGAAGTGAAGCCCAGCCATGGCTTGGAGCTTTGCCGCTCTTCAGCGGGAACACTGCACGCAGCCACAGTGTGCTGTGCAGGGATTTTCCTTCAGCTCGACGGACAAGCATTTTCTTGCTGTTTCACCGAGTGCAAACTGTCCGTGTAGCTCTCGCTCAGCGAAATGCGTTTGGAGAGAAACACTTGCTGGAGTAGCTTTTCGCTGGGCAAGACTTTCAACACAGCACCACAATTCGGGCAAGGAGCAGCAGAAAGGAAGACCATCTTTTGGTCCTGGCACCTTCTTCTGGGCGACACGCCTATCCGCCTCTTCGCTCCCTGCAAGGCTGTAAGCTTGGCGCTGGTACTTGCAAGGGAGAAGGCAGGTGCAGAGAGCACCGCCGTCTGCCGGCGCTGTGCAGGCTGGAAAGGAAAGAGGGCTACCACTAGGATGTGCTGCAAATACAGGTTTGCACGCGTCGAGGGTAAGCTCCGGCTAAGCTCGTTGACCTCAAACTGTTCTCTGTGCGAGACTTAGCTGAGAAGCTTTCCGTTAAGATTCAGGCTACCACGCAGACCGAATGTGCTGCTACCTAGCGCTGAGAGAGAAAGTGCAGAGGCCAGGCGTGTTTGGGCAGAGGCAGCAGCCTGGAGGCTTTCGCTGCCAGCACCGTGCTCTCTGGGCGAGAAGCAGACGACTGTTCGTCTCCAGCTAAACGAAAGCGCGACCTGCTACGAAGAGCATAAGAACGAAGGCAGAGCAGCAGGCTGCTGTGCGAATCGCCCAGGCTGCAAGAGGAAGCGTGCGTGGCACTCGCTTGTTTGCGGATTCACTTTAGCAGTCGGAAGCAGAAAGTTCAACCTGCGGCTACTTGTGCTGCTACCTATTTCTCTTCCAGTATTCCCTGGAACCAATTCTGCTAGCTTCATGCTTGGCGATGCAGAGATGACAGTGGTAGATGCGGTGGAGAAGGGAAAAACAGAGTGCAGAGGACAGTTTCTGGTGCTTGACGTGAGGCAAGGGGAAGGTTCAGCCCAGCAGAGGCTGTTACCCCTGGAGCCTTTTTCTTTGGCAGCAGCTGCTGCAAGTGGGCAAGGGAGCTGCGAGAGTGAAGAAGGGGACGGTCCATCTAGCTGAGGAAAGAAGAAGCTCCCCGAGGCGCAGTTTGTTGTGCTCAGTTTCAAGGCTGCCTGGAGGAGGGGGGGGCTTGAAGAACGCCTTCTTTCTGGACGCCTCCTCCTGGCTGTGCTCCAGCTGCATGCACTCTGCAGCACGGAAGGTTTAGGAACCTGCTGCTGGCCAGCTTGTGTCCAGGAGTGCAAGGGCTGCGCCTTCCTTTCTGAAGCAGCCAGAGCATTCTCAGCTGCATGTGCTTGTGAAGCAGCTCTTGGCTGGACATTTGAAATTGGCTCCCCTGAGTACATGAGCCCGGTGCCCAGCTGCTTGGTTCTTCGCCTTCTGTGCTCTGGACAGAAGTGAAGCCCAGCCATGGCTTGGAGCTTTGCCGCTCTTCAGCGTGAACACTGCACGCAGCCACAGTGTGCTGTGCAGGGATTTTCCTTCAGCTCGACGGACAAGCATTTTCTTGCTGTTTCACCGAGTGCAAACTGTCCGTGTAGCTCTCGCTCAGCGAAATGCGTTTGGAGAGAAACACTTGCTGGAGTAGCTTTTCGCTGGGCAAGACTTTCAACACAGCACCACAATTCGGGCAAGGAGCAGGAGAAAGGAAGACCATCTTTTGGTCCTGGCACCTTCTTCTGGGCGAGACGCCTATCCGCCTCTTCGCTCCCTGCAAGGCTGTAAGCTTGGCGCTGGTACTTGCAAGGGAGAAGGCAGGTGCAGAGAGCACCGCCGTCTGCCGGCGCTGTGCAGGCTGGAAAGGAAAGAGGGCTACCACTAGGATGTGCTGCAAATACAGGTTTCCACGCGTCGAGGGTAAGCTCCGGCTAAGCTCGTTGACCTCAAACTGTTCTCTGTGCGAGACTTAGCTGAGAAGCTTTCCGTTAAGATTCAGGCTACCACGCAGACCGAATATGCTGCTACCTAGCGCTGAGAGAGAAAGTGCAGAGGCCAGGCGTGTTTGGGCAGAGGCAGCAGCCTGGAGGCTTTCGCTGCCAGCACCGTGCTCTCTGGGCGAGAAGCAGACGACTGTTCGTCTCCAGCTAAACGAAAGCGCGACCTGCTACGAAGAGCATAAGAACGAAGGCAGAGCAGCAGGCTGCTGTGCGAATCGCCCAGGCTGCAAGAGGAAGCGTGCGTGGCACTCGCTTGTTTGCGGATTCACTTTAGCAGTCGGAAGCAGAAAGTTCAACCTGCGGCTACTTGTGCTGCTACCTATTTCTCTTCCAGTATTCCCTGGAACCAATTCTGCTAGCTTCATGCTTGGCGATGCAGAGATGACAGTGGTAGATGCGGTGGAGAAGGGAAAAACAGAGTGCAGAGGACAGTTTCTGGTGCTTGACGTGAGGCAAGGGGAAGGTTCAGCCCAGCAGAGGCTTTGACTTCTGGAGCCTTTTTCTTTGGCAGCAGCTGCTGCAAGTGGGCAAGGGAGCTGCGAGAGTGAAGAAGGGGACGGTCCATCTAGCTGAGGAAAGAAGAAGCTCCCCGAGGCGCAGTTTGTTGTGCTCAGTTTCAAGGCTGCCTGGAGGAGGGGGGGACTTGAAGAACGCCTTCTTTCTGGACGCCTCCTTCTCGCTGTGCTCCAGCTGCATGCACTCTGCAGCACGGAAGGTTTAGGAACGTGCTGCTGGCCAGCTTGTGTCCAGGAGTGCAAGGGCTGCGCCTTCCTTTCTGAAGCAGCCAGAGCATTCTCAGCTGCATGTGCTTGTGAAGCAGCTCTTGGCTGGACATTTGAAATTGGCTCCCCTGAGGACATGAGCCCGGTGCCCAGCTGCTTGGTTCTTCGCCTTCTGTGCTCTGGACAGAAGTGAAGCCCAGCCATGGCTTGGAGCTTTGCCGCTCTTCAGCGTGAACACTGCACGCAGCCACAGTGTGCTGTGCAGGGATTTTCCTTCAGCTCGACGGACAAGCATTTTCTTGCTGTTTCACCGAGTGCAAACTGTCCGTGTAGCTCTCGCTCAGCGAAATGCGTTTGGAGAGAAACACTTGCTGGAGTAGCTTTTCGCTGGGCAAGACTTTCAACACAGCACCACAATTCGGGCAAGGAGCAGCAGAAAGGAAGACCATCTTTTGGTCCTGGCACCTTCTTCTGGGCGACACGCCTATCCGCCTCTTCGCTCCCTGCAAGGCTGTAAGCTTGGCGCTGGTACTTGCAAGGGAGAAGGCAGGTGCAGAGAGCACCGCCGTCTGCCGGCGCTGTGCAGGCTGGAAAGGAAAGAGGGCTACCACTAGGATGTGCTGCAAATACAGGTTTGCACGCGTCGAGGGTAAGCTCCGGCTAAGCTCGTTGACCTCAAACTGTTCTCTGTGCGAGACTTAGCTGAGAAGCTTTCCGTTAAGATTCAGGCTACCACGCAGACCGAATGTGCTGCTACCTAGCGCTGAGAGAGAAAGTGCAGAGGCCAGGCGTGTTTGGGCAGAGGCAGCAGCCTGGAGGCTTTCGCTGCCAGCACCGTGCTCTCTGGGCGAGAAGCAGACGACTGTTCGTCTCCAGCTAAACGAAAGCGCGACCTGCTACGAAGAGCATAAGAACGAAGGCAGAGCAGCAGGCTGCTGTGCGAATCGCCCAGGCTGCAAGAGGAAGCGTGCGTGGCACTCGCTTGTTTGCGGATTCACTTTAGCAGTCGGAAGCAGAAAGTTCAACCTGCGGCTACTTGTGCTGCTACCTATTTCTCTTCCAGTATTCCCTGGAACCAATTCTGCTAGCTTCATGCTTGGCGATGCAGAGATGACAGTGGTAGATGCGGTGGAGAAGGGAAAAACAGAGTGCAGAGGACAGTTTCTGGTGCTTGACGTGAGGCAAGGGGAAGGTTCAGCCCAGCAGAGGCTGTTACCCCTGGAGCCTTTTTCTTTGGCAGCAGCTGCTGCACGTGGGCAAGGGAGCTGCGAGAGTGAAGAAGGGGACGGTCCATCTAGCTGAGGAAAGAAGAAGCTCCCCGAGGCGCAGTTTGTTGTGCTCAGTTTCAAGGCTGCCTGGAGGAGGGGGGGGCTTGAAGAACGCCTTCTTTCTGGACGCCTCCTCCTGGCTGTGCTCCAGCTGCATGCACTCTGCAGCACGGAAGGTTTAGGAACCTGCTGCTGGCCAGCTTGTGTCCAGGAGTGCAAGGGCTGCGCCTTCCTTTCTGAAGCAGCCAGAGCATTCTCAGCTGCATGTGCTTGTGAAGCAGCTCTTGGCTGGACATTTGAAATTGGCTCCCCTGAGTACATGAGCCCGGTGCCCAGCTGCTTGGTTCTTCGCCTTCTGTGCTCTGGACAGAAGTGAAGCCCAGCCATGGCTTGGAGCTTTGCCGCTCTTCAGCGTGAACACTGCACGCAGCCACAGTGTGCTGTGCAGGGATTTTCCTTCAGCTCGACGGACAAGCATTTTCTTGCTGTTTCACCGAGTGCAAACTGTCCGTGTAGCTCTCGCTCAGCGAAATGCGTTTGGAGAGAAACACTTGCTGGAGTAGCTTTTCGCTGGGCAAGACTTTCAACACAGCACCACAATTCGGGCAAGGAGCAGGAGAAAGGAAGACCATCTTTTGGTCCTGGCACCTTCTTCTGGGCGAGACGCCTATCCGCCTCTTCGCTCCCTGCAAGGCTGTAAGCTTGGCGCTGGTACTTGCAAGGGAGAAGGCAGGTGCAGAGAGCACCGCCGTCTGCCGGCGCTGTGCAGGCTGGAAAGGAAAGAGGGCTACCACTAGGATGTGCTGCAAATACAGGTTTCCACGCGTCGAGGGTAAGCTCCGGCTAAGCTCGTTGACCTCAAACTGTTCTCTGTGCGAGACTTAGCTGAGAAGCTTTCCGTTAAGATTCAGGCTACCACGCAGACCGAATATGCTGCTACCTAGCGCTGAGAGAGAAAGTGCAGAGGCCAGGCGTGTTTGGGCAGAGGCAGCAGCCTGGAGGCTTTCGCTGCCAGCACCGTGCTCTCTGGGCGAGAAGCAGACGACTGTTCGTCTCCAGCTAAACGAAAGCGCGACCTGCTACGAAGAGCATAAGAACGAAGGCAGAGCAGCAGGCTGCTGTGCGAATCGCCCAGGCTGCAAGAGGAAGCGTGCGTGGCACTCGCTTGTTTGCGGATTCACTTTAGCAGTCGGAAGCAGAAAGTTCAACCTGCGGCTACTTGTGCTGCTACCTATTTCTCTTCCAGTATTCCCTGGAACCAATTCTGCTAGCTTCATGCTTGGCGATGCAGAGATGACAGTGGTAGATGCGGTGGAGAAGGGAAAAACAGAGTGCAGAGGACAGTTTCTGGTGCTTGACGTGAGGCAAGGGGAAGGTTCAGCCCAGCAGAGGCTGTTACCCCTGGAGCCTTTTTCTTTGGCAGCAGCTGCTGCAAGTGGGCAAGGGAGCTGCGAGAGTGAAGAAGGGGACGGTCCATCTAGCTGAGGAAAGAAGAAGCTCCCCGAGGCGCAGTTTGTTGTGCTCAGTTTCAAGGCTGCCTGGAGGAGGGGGGGACTTGAAGAACGCCTTCTTTCTGGACGCCTCCTTCTGGCTGTGCTCCAGCTGCATGCACTCTGCAGCACGGAAGGTTTAGGAACGTGCTGCTGGCCAGCTTGTGTCCAGGAGTGCAAGGGCTGCGCCTTCCTTTCTGAAGCAGCCAGAGCATTCTCAGCTGCATGTGCTTGTGAAGCAGCTCTTGGCTGGACATTTGAAATTGGCTCCCCTGAGTACATGAGCCCGGTGCCCAGCTGCTTGGTTCTTCGCCTTCTGTGCTCTGGACAGAAGTGAAGCCCAGCCATGGCTTGGAGCTTTGCCGCTCTTCAGCGGGAACACTGCACGCAGCCACAGTGTGCTGTGCAGGGATTTTCCTTCAGCTCGACGGACAAGCATTTTCTTGCTGTTTCACCGAGTGCAAACTGTCCGTGTAGCTCTCGCTCAGCGAAATGCGTTTGGAGAGAAACACTTGCTGGAGTAGCTTTTCGCTGGGCAAGACTTTCAACACAGCACCACAATTCGGGCAAGGAGCAGCAGAAAGGAAGACCATCTTTTGGTCCTGGCACCTTCTTCTGGGCGAGACGCCTATCCGCCTCTTCGCTCCCTGCAAGGCTGTAAGCTTGGCGCTGGTACTTGCAAGGGAGAAGGCAGGTGCAGAGAGCACCGCCGTCTGCCGGCGCTGTGCAGGCTGGAAAGGAAAGAGGGCTACCACTAGGATGTGCTGCAAATACAGGTTTGCACGCGTCGAGGGTAAGCTCCGGCTAAGCTCGTTGACCTCAACCTGTTCTCTGTGCGAGACTTAGCTGAGAAGCTTTCCGTTAAGATTCAGGCTACCACGCAGACCGAATATGCTGCTACCTAGCGCTGAGAGAGAAAGTGCAGAGGCCAGGCGTGTTTGGGCAGAGGCAGCAGCCTGGAGGCTTTCGCTGCCAGCACCGTGCTCTCTGGGCGAGAAGCAGACGACTGTTCGTCTCCAGCTAAACGAAAGCGCGACCTGCTACGAAGAGCATAAGAACGAAGGCAGAGCAGCAGGCTGCTGTGCGAATCGCCCAGGCTGCAAGAGGAAGCGTGCGTGGCACTCGCTTGTTTGCGGATTCACTTTAGCAGTCGGAAGCAGAAAGTTCAACCTGCGGCTACTTGTGCTGCTACCTATTTCTCTTCCAGTATTCCCTGGAACCAATTCTGCTAGCTTCATGCTTGGCGATGCAGAGATGACAGTGGTAGATGCGGTGGAGAAGGGAAAAACAGAGTGCAGAGGACAGTTTCTGGTGCTTGACGTGAGGCAAGGGGAAGGTTCAGCCCAGCAGAGGCTGTTACCCCTGGAGCCTTTTTCTTTGGCAGCAGCTGCTGCAAGTGGGCAAGGGAGCTGCGAGAGTGAAGAAGGGGACGGTCCATCTAGCTGAGGAAAGAAGAAGCTCCCCGAGGCGCAGTTTGTTGTGCTCAGTTTCAAGGCTGCCTGGAGGAGGGGGGGACTTGAAGAACGCCTTCTTTCTGGACGCCTCCTTCTGGCTGTGCTCCAGCTGCATGCACTCTGCAGCACGGAAGGTTTAGGAACGTGCTGCTGGCCAGCTTGTGTCCAGGAGTGCAAGGGCTGCGCCTTCCTTTCTGAAGCAGCCAGAGCATTCTCAGCTGCATGTGCTTGTGAAGCAGCTCTTGGCTGGACATTTGAAATTGGCTCCCCTGAGTACATGAGCCCGGTGCCCAGCTGCTTGGTTCTTCGCCTTCTGTGCTCTGGACAGAAGTGAAGCCCAGCCATGGCTTGGAGCTTTGCCGCTCTTCAGCGTGAACACTGCACGCAGCCACAGTGTGCTGTGCAGGGATTTTCCTTCAGCTCGACGGACAAGCATTTTCTTGCTGTTTCACCGAGTGCAAACTGTCCGTGTAGCTCTCGCTCAGCGAAATGCGTTTGGAGAGAAACACTTGCTGGAGTAGCTTTTCGCTGGGCAAGACTTTCAACACAGCACCACAATTCGGGCAAGGAGCAGCAGAAAGGAAGACCATCTTTTGGTCCTGGCACCTTCTTCTGGGCGACACGCCTATCCGCCTCTTCGCTCCCTGCAAGGCTGTAAGCTTGGCGCTGGTACTTGCAAGGGAGAAGGCAGGTGCAGAGAGCACCGCCGTCTGCCGGCGCTGTGCAGGCTGGAAAGGAAAGAGGGCTACCACTAGGATGTGCTGCAAATACAGGTTTCCACGCGTCGAGGGTAAGCTCCGGCTAAGCTCGTTGACCTCAAACTGTTCTCTGTGCGAGACTTAGCTGAGAAGCTTTCCGTTCAGATTCAGGCTGCAAGGCAGACCGAATGTGCTGCTACCTAGCGCTGAGAGAGAAAGTGCAGAGGCCAGGCGTGTTTGGGCAGAGGCAGCAGCCTGGAGGCTTTCGCTGCCAGCACCGTGCTCTCTGGGCGAGAAGCAGACGACTGTTCGTCTCCAGCTAAACGAAAGCGCGACCTGCTACGAAGAGCATAAGAACGAAGGCAGAGCAGCAGGCTGCTGTGCGAATCGCCCAGGCTGCAAGAGGAAGCGTGCGTGGCACTCGCTTGTTTGCGGATTCACTTTAGCAGTCGGAAGCAGAAAGTTCAACCTGCGGCTACTTGTGCTGCTACCTATTTCTCTTCCAGTATTCCCTGGAACCAATTCTGCTAGCTTCATGCTTGGAGATGCAGAGATGACAGTGGTAGATGCGGTGGAGAAGGGAAAAACAGAGTGCAGAGGACAGTTTCTGGTGCTTGACGTGAGGCAAGGGGAAGGTTCAGCCCAGCAGAGGCTGTTACCCCTGGAGCCTTTTTCTTTGGCAGCAGCTGCTGCAAGTGGGCAAGGGAGCTGCGAGAGTGAAGAAGGGGACGGTCCATCTAGCTGAGGAAAGAAGAAGCTCCCCGAGGCGCAGTTTGTTGTGCTCAGTTTCAAGGCTGCCTGGAGGAGGGGGGGACTTGAAGAACGCCTTCTTTCTGGACGCCTCCTTCTGGCTGTGCTCCAGCTGCATGCACTCTGCAGCACGGAAGGTTTAGGAACGTGCTGCTGGCCAGCTTGTGTCCAGGAGTGCAAGGGCTGCGCCTTCCTTTCTGAAGCAGCCAGAGCATTCTCAGCTGCATGTGCTTGTGAAGCAGCTCTTGGCTGGACATTTGAAATTGGCTCCCCTGAGTACATGAGCCCGGTGCCCAGCTGCTTGGTTCTTCGCCTTCTGTGCTCTGGACAGAAGTGAAGCCCAGCCATGGCTTGGAGCTTTGCCGCTCTTCAGCGGGAACACTGCACGCAGCCACAGTGTGCTGTGCAGGGATTTTCCTTCAGCTCGACGGACAAGCATTTTCTTGCTGTTTCACCGAGTGCAAACTGTCCGTGTAGCTCTCGCTCAGCGAAATGCGTTTGGAGAGAAACACTTGCTGGAGTAGCTTTTCGCTGGGCAAGACTTTCAACACAGCACCACAATTCGGGCAAGGAGCAGCAGAAAGGAAGACCATCTTTTGGTCCTGGCACCTTCTTCTGGGCGAGACGCCTATCCGCCTCTTCGCTCCCTGCAAGGCTGTAAGCTTGGCGCTGGTACTTGCAAGGGAGAAGGCAGGTGCAGAGAGCACCGCCGTCTGCCGGCGCTGTGCAGGCTGGAAAGGAAAGAGGGCTACCACTAGGATGTGCTGCAAATACAGGTTTCCACGCGTCGAGGGTAAGCTCCGGCTAAGCTCGTTGACCTCAAACTGTTCTCTGTGCGAGACTTAGCTGAGAAGCTTTCCGTTAAGATTCAGGCTACCACGCAGACCGAATATGCTGCTACCTAGCGCTGAGAGAGAAAGTGCAGAGGCCAGGCGTGTTTGGGCAGAGGCAGCAGCCTGGAGGCTTTCGCTGCCAGCACCGTGCTCTCTGGGCGAGAAGCAGACGACTGTTCGTCTCCAGCTAAACGAAAGCGCGACCTGCTACGAAGAGCATAAGAACGAAGGCAGAGCAGCAGGCTGCTGTGCGAATCGCCCAGGCTGCAAGAGGAAGCGTGCGTGGCACTCGCTTGTTTGCGGATTCACTTTAGCAGTCGGAAGCAGAAAGTTCAACCTGCGGCTACTTGTGCTGCTACCTATTTCTCTTCCAGTATTCCCTGGAACCAATTCTGCTAGCTTCATGCTTGGCGATGCAGAGATGACAGTGGTAGATGCGGTGGAGAAGGGAAAAACAGAGTGCAGAGGACAGTTTCTGGTGCTTGACGTGAGGCAAGGGGAAGGTTCAGCCCAGCAGAGGCTTTGACTTCTGGAGCCTTTTTCTTTGGCAGCAGCTGCTGCAAGTGGGCAAGGGAGCTGCGAGAGTGAAGAAGGGGACGGTCCATCTAGCTGAGGAAAGAAGAAGCTCCCCGAGGCGCAGTTTGTTGTGCTCAGTTTCAAGGCTGCCTGGAGGAGGGGGGGACTTGAAGAACGCCTTCTTTCTGGACGCCTCCTTCTGGCTGTGCTCCAGCTGCATGCACTCTGCAGCACGGAAGGTTTAGGAACGTGCTGCTGGCCAGCTTGTGTCCAGGAGTGCAAGGGCTGCGCCTTCCTTTCTGAAGCAGCCAGAGCATTCTCAGCTGCATGTGCTTGTGAAGCAGCTCTTGGCTGGACATTTGAAATTGGCTCCCCTGAGTACATGAGCCCGGTGCCCAGCTGCTTGGTTCTTCGCCTTCTGTGCTCTGGACAGAAGTGAAGCCCAGCCATGGCTTGGAGCTTTGCCGCTCTTCAGCGTGAACACTGCACGCAGCCACAGTGTGCTGTGCAGGGATTTTCCTTCAGCTCGACGGACAAGCATTTTCTTGCTGTTTCACCGAGTGCAAACTGTCCGTGTAGCTCTCGCTCAGCGAAATGCGTCAGGAGAGAAACACTTGCTGGAGTAGCTTTTCGCTGGGCAAGACTTTCAACACAGCACCACAATTCGGGCAAGGAGCAGCAGAAAGGAAGACCATCTTTTGGTCCTGGCACCTTCTTCTGGGCGAGACGCCTATCCGCCTCTTCGCTCCCTGCAAGGCTGTAAGCTTGGCGCTGGTACTTGCAAGGGAGAAGGCAGGTGCAGAGAGCACCGCCGTCTGCCGGCGCTGTGCAGGCTGGAAAGGAAAGAGGGCTACCACTAGGATGTGCTGCAAATACAGGTTTCCACGCGTCGAGGGTAAGCTCCGGCTAAGCTCGTTGACCTCAAACTGTTCTCTGTGCGAGACTTAGCTGAGAAGCTTTCCGTTAAGATTCAGGCTACCACGCAGACCGAATGTGCTGCTACCTAGCGCTGAGAGAGAAAGTGCAGAGGCCAGGCGTGTTTGGGCAGAGGCAGCAGCCTGGAGGCTTTCGCTGCCAGCACCGTGCTCTCTGGGCGAGAAGCAGACGACTGTTCGTCTCCAGCTAAACGAAAGCGCGACCTGCTACGAAGAGCATAAGAACGAAGGCAGAGCAGCAGGCTGCTGTGCGAATCGCCCAGGCTGCAAGAGGAAGCGTGCGTGGCACTCGCTTGTTTGCGGATTCACTTTAGCAGTCGGAAGCAGAAAGTTCAACCTGCGGCTACTTGTGCTGCTACCTATTTCTCTTCCAGTATTCCCTGGAACCAATTCTGCTAGCTTCATGCTTGGCGATGCAGAGATGACAGTGGTAGATGCGGTGGAGAAGGGAAAAACAGAGTGCAGAGGACAGTTTCTGGTGCTTGACGTGAGGCAAGGGGAAGGTTCAGCCCAGCAGAGGCTGTTACCCCTGGAGCCTTTTTCTTTGGCAGCAGCTGCTGCAAGTGGGCAAGGGAGCTGCGAGAGTGAAGAAGGGGACGGTCCATCTAGCTGAGGAAAGAAGAAGCTCCCCGAGGCGCAGTTTGTTGTGCTCAGTTTCAAGGCTGCCTGGAGGAGGGGGGGACTTGAAGAACGCCTTCTTTCTGGACGCCTCCTTCTGGCTGTGCTCCAGCTGCATGCACTCTGCAGCACGGAAGGTTTAGGAACGTGCTGCTGGCCAGCTTGTGTCCAGGAGTGCAAGGGCTGCGCCTTCCTTTCTGAAGCAGCCAGAGCATTCTCAGCTGCATGTGCTTGTGAAGCAGCTCTTGGCTGGACATTTGAAATTGGCTCCCCTGAGTACATGAGCCCGGTGCCCAGCTGCTTGGTTCTTCGCCTTCTGTGCTCTGGACAGAAGTGAAGCCCAGCCATGGCTTGGAGCTTTGCCGCTCTTCAGCGTGAACACTGCACGCAGCCACAGTGTGCTGTGCAGGGATTTTCCTTCAGCTCGACGGACAAGCATTTTCTTGCTGTTTCACCGAGTGCAAACTGTCCGTGTAGCTCTCGCTCAGCGAAATGCGTTTGGAGAGAAACACTTGCTGGAGTAGCTTTTCGCTGGGCAAGACTTTCAACACAGCACCACAATTCGGGCAAGGAGCAGCAGAAAGGAAGACCATCTTTTGGTCCTGGCACCTTCTTCTGGGCGAGACGCCTATCCGCCTCTTCGCTCCCTGCAAGGCTGTAAGCTTGGCGCTGGTACTTGCAAGGGAGAAGGCAGGTGCAGAGAGCACCGCCGTCTGCCGGCGCTGTGCAGGCTGGAAAGGAAAGAGGGCTACCACTAGGATGTGCTGCAAATACAGGTTTGCACGCGTCGAGGGTAAGCTCCGCGTAAGCTCGTTGACCTCAAACTGTTCTCTGTGCGAGACTTAGCTGAGAAGCTTTCCGTTAAGATTCAGGCTACCACGCAGACCGAATGTGCTGCTACCTAGCGCTGAGAGAGAAAGTGCAGAGGCCAGGCGTGTTTGGGCAGAGGCAGCAGCCTGGAGGCTTTCGCTGCCAGCACCGTGCTCTCTGGGCGAGAAGCAGACGACTGTTCGTCTCCAGCTAAACGAAAGCGCGACCTGCTACGAAGAGCATAAGAACGAAGGCAGAGCAGCAGGCTGCTGTGCGAATCGCCCAGGCTGCAAGAGGAAGCGTGCGTGGCACTCGCTTGTTTGCGGATTCACTTTAGCAGTCGGAAGCAGAAAGTTCAACCTGCGGCTACTTGTGCTGCTACCTATTTCTCTTCCAGTATTCCCTGGAACCAATTCTGCTAGCTTCATGCTTGGAGATGCAGAGATGACAGTGGTAGATGCGGTGGAGAAGGGAAAAACAGAGTGCAGAGGACAGTTTCTGGTGCTTGACGTGAGGCAAGGGGAAGGTTCAGCCCAGCAGAGGCTTTGACTTCTGGAGCCTTTTTCTTTGGCAGCAGCTGCTGCACGTGGGCAAGGGAGCTGCAAGAGTGAAGAAGGGGACGGTCCATCTAGCTGAGGAAAGAAGAAGCTCCCCGAGGCGCAGTTTGTTGTGCTCAGTTTCAAGGCTGCCTGGAGGAGGGGGGGGCTTGAAGAACGCCTTCTTTCTGGACGCCTCCTTCTGGCTGTGCTCCAGCTGCATGCACTCTGCAGCACGGAAGGTTTAGGAACGTGCTGCTGGCCAGCTTGTGTCCAGGAGTGCAAGGGCTGCGCCTTCCTTTCTGAAGCAGCCAGAGCATTCTCCGCTGCATGTGCTTGTGAAGCAGCTCTTGGCTGGACATTTGAAATTGGCTCCCCTGAGTACATGAGCCCGGTGCCCAGCTGCTTGGTTCTTCGCCTTCTGTGCTCTGGACAGAAGTGAAGCCCAGCCATGGCTTGGAGCTTTGCCGCTCTTCAGCGGGAACACTGCACGCAGCCACAGTGTGCTGTGCAGGGATTTTCCTTCAGCTCGACGGACAAGCATTTTCTTGCTGTTTCACCGAGTGCAAACTGTCCGTGTAGCTCTCGCTCAGCGAAATGCGTTTGGAGAGAAACACTTGCTGGAGTAGCTTTTCGCTGGGCAAGACTTTCAACACAGCACCACAATTCGGGCAAGGAGCAGCAGAAAGGAAGACCATCTTTTGGTCCTGGCACCTTCTTCTGGGCGAGACGCCTATCCGCCTCTTCGCTCCCTGCAAGGCTGTAAGCTTGGCGCTGGTACTTGCAAGGGAGAAGGCAGGTGCAGAGAGCACCGCCGTCTGCCGGCGCTGTGCAGGCTGGAAAGGAAAGAGGGCTACCACTAGGATGTGCTGCAAATACAGGTTTGCACGCGTCGAGGGTAAGCTCCGGCTAAGCTCGTTGACCTCAAACTGTTCTCTGTGCGAGACTTAGCTGAGAAGCTTTCCGTTAAGATTCAGGCTACCACGCAGACCGAATGTGCTGCTACCTAGCGCTGAGAGAGAAAGTGCAGAGGCCAGGCGTGTTTGGGCAGAGGCAGCAGCCTGGAGGCTTTCGCTGCCAGCACCGTGCTCTCTGGGCGAGAAGCAGACGACTGTTCGTCTCCAGCTAAACGAAAGCGCGACCTGCTACGAAGAGCATAAGAACGAAGGCAGAGCAGCAGGCTGCTGTGCGAATCGCCCAGGCTGCAAGAGGAAGCGTGCGTGGCACTCGCTTGTTTGCGGATTCACTTTAGCAGTCGGAAGCAGAAAGTTCAACCTGCGGCTACTTGTGCTGCTACCTATTTCTCTTCCAGTATTCCCTGGAACCAATTCTGCTAGCTTCATGCTTGGCGATGCAGAGATGACAGTGGTAGATGCGGTGGAGAAGGGAAAAACAGAGTGCAGAGGACAGTTTCTGGTGCTTGACGTGAGGCAAGGGGAAGGTTCAGCCCAGCAGAGGCTTTGACTTCTGGAGCCTTTTTCTTTGGCAGCAGCTGCTGCAAGTGGGCAAGGGAGCTGCGAGAGTGAAGAAGGGGACGGTCCATCTAGCTGAGGAAAGAAGAAGCTCCCCGAGGCGCAGTTTGTTGTGCTCAGTTTCAAGGCTGCCTGGAGGAGGGGGGGACTTGAAGAACGCCTTCTTTCTGGACGCCTCCTTCTCGCTGTGCTCCAGCTGCATGCACTCTGCAGCACGGAAGGTTTAGGAACGTGCTGCTGGCCAGCTTGTGTCCAGGAGTGCAAGGGCTGCGCCTTCCTTTCTGAAGCAGCCAGAGCATTCTCAGCTGCATGTGCTTGTGAAGCAGCTCTTGGCTGGACATTTGAAATTGGCTCCCCTGAGGACATGAGCCCGGTGCCCAGCTGCTTGGTTCTTCGCCTTCTGTGCTCTGGACAGAAGTGAAGCCCAGCCATGGCTTGGAGCTTTGCCGCTCTTCAGCGTGAACACTGCACGCAGCCACAGTGTGCTGTGCAGGGATTTTCCTTCAGCTCGACGGACAAGCATTTTCTTGCTGTTTCACCGAGTGCAAACTGTCCGTGTAGCTCTCGCTCAGCGAAATGCGTTTGGAGAGAAACACTTGCTGGAGTAGCTTTTCGCTGGGCAAGACTTTCAACACAGCACCACAATTCGGGCAAGGAGCAGCAGAAAGGAAGACCATCTTTTGGTCCTGGCACCTTCTTCTGGGCGACACGCCTATCCGCCTCTTCGCTCCCTGCAAGGCTGTAAGCTTGGCGCTGGTACTTGCAAGGGAGAAGGCAGGTGCAGAGAGCACCGCCGTCTGCCGGCGCTGTGCAGGCTGGAAAGGAAAGAGGGCTACCACTAGGATGTGCTGCAAATACAGGTTTGCACGCGTCGAGGGTAAGCTCCGGCTAAGCTCGTTGACCTCAAACTGTTCTCTGTGCGAGACTTAGCTGAGAAGCTTTCCGTTAAGATTCAGGCTACCACGCAGACCGAATGTGCTGCTACCTAGCGCTGAGAGAGAAAGTGCAGAGGCCAGGCGTGTTTGGGCAGAGGCAGCAGCCTGGAGGCTTTCGCTGCCAGCACCGTGCTCTCTGGGCGAGAAGCAGACGACTGTTCGTCTCCAGCTAAACGAAAGCGCGACCTGCTACGAAGAGCATAAGAACGAAGGCAGAGCAGCAGGCTGCTGTGCGAATCGCCCAGGCTGCAAGAGGAAGCGTGCGTGGCACTCGCTTGTTTGCGGATTCACTTTAGCAGTCGGAAGCAGAAAGTTCAACCTGCGGCTACTTGTGCTGCTACCTATTTCTCTTCCAGTATTCCCTGGAACCAATTCTGCTAGCTTCATGCTTGGCGATGCAGAGATGACAGTGGTAGATGCGGTGGAGAAGGGAAAAACAGAGTGCAGAGGACAGTTTCTGGTGCTTGACGTGAGGCAAGGGGAAGGTTCAGCCCAGCAGAGGCTGTTACCCCTGGAGCCTTTTTCTTTGGCAGCAGCTGCTGCACGTGGGCAAGGGAGCTGCGAGAGTGAAGAAGGGGACGGTCCATCTAGCTGAGGAAAGAAGAAGCTCCCCGAGGCGCAGTTTGTTGTGCTCAGTTTCAAGGCTGCCTGGAGGAGGGGGGGGCTTGAAGAACGCCTTCTTTCTGGACGCCTCCTCCTGGCTGTGCTCCAGCTGCATGCACTCTGCAGCACGGAAGGTTTAGGAACCTGCTGCTGGCCAGCTTGTGTCCAGGAGTGCAAGGGCTGCGCCTTCCTTTCTGAAGCAGCCAGAGCATTCTCAGCTGCATGTGCTTGTGAAGCAGCTCTTGGCTGGACATTTGAAATTGGCTCCCCTGAGTACATGAGCCCGGTGCCCAGCTGCTTGGTTCTTCGCCTTCTGTGCTCTGGACAGAAGTGAAGCCCAGCCATGGCTTGGAGCTTTGCCGCTCTTCAGCGTGAACACTGCACGCAGCCACAGTGTGCTGTGCAGGGATTTTCCTTCAGCTCGACGGACAAGCATTTTCTTGCTGTTTCACCGAGTGCAAACTGTCCGTGTAGCTCTCGCTCAGCGAAATGCGTTTGGAGAGAAACACTTGCTGGAGTAGCTTTTCGCTGGGCAAGACTTTCAACACAGCACCACAATTCGGGCAAGGAGCAGGAGAAAGGAAGACCATCTTTTGGTCCTGGCACCTTCTTCTGGGCGAGACGCCTATCCGCCTCTTCGCTCCCTGCAAGGCTGTAAGCTTGGCGCTGGTACTTGCAAGGGAGAAGGCAGGTGCAGAGAGCACCGCCGTCTGCCGGCGCTGTGCAGGCTGGAAAGGAAAGAGGGCTACCACTAGGATGTGCTGCAAATACAGGTTTCCACGCGTCGAGGGTAAGCTCCGGCTAAGCTCGTTGACCTCAAACTGTTCTCTGTGCGAGACTTAGCTGAGAAGCTTTCCGTTAAGATTCAGGCTACCACGCAGACCGAATATGCTGCTACCTAGCGCTGAGAGAGAAAGTGCAGAGGCCAGGCGTGTTTGGGCAGAGGCAGCAGCCTGGAGGCTTTCGCTGCCAGCACCGTGCTCTCTGGGCGAGAAGCAGACGACTGTTCGTCTCCAGCTAAACGAAAGCGCGACCTGCTACGAAGAGCATAAGAACGAAGGCAGAGCAGCAGGCTGCTGTGCGAATCGCCCAGGCTGCAAGAGGAAGCGTGCGTGGCACTCGCTTGTTTGCGGATTCACTTTAGCAGTCGGAAGCAGAAAGTTCAACCTGCGGCTACTTGTGCTGCTACCTATTTCTCTTCCAGTATTCCCTGGAACCAATTCTGCTAGCTTCATGCTTGGCGATGCAGAGATGACAGTGGTAGATGCGGTGGAGAAGGGAAAAACAGAGTGCAGAGGACAGTTTCTGGTGCTTGACGTGAGGCAAGGGGAAGGTTCAGCCCAGCAGAGGCTGTTACCCCTGGAGCCTTTTTCTTTGGCAGCAGCTGCTGCAAGTGGGCAAGGGAGCTGCGAGAGTGAAGAAGGGGACGGTCCATCTAGCTGAGGAAAGAAGAAGCTCCCCGAGGCGCAGTTTGTTGTGCTCAGTTTCAAGGCTGCCTGGAGGAGGGGGGGACTTGAAGAACGCCTTCTTTCTGGACGCCTCCTTCTGGCTGTGCTCCAGCTGCATGCACTCTGCAGCACGGAAGGTTTAGGAACGTGCTGCTGGCCAGCTTGTGTCCAGGAGTGCAAGGGCTGCGCCTTCCTTTCTGAAGCAGCCAGAGCATTCTCAGCTGCATGTGCTTGTGAAGCAGCTCTTGGCTGGACATTTGAAATTGGCTCCCCTGAGTACATGAGCCCGGTGCCCAGCTGCTTGGTTCTTCGCCTTCTGTGCTCTGGACAGAAGTGAAGCCCAGCCATGGCTTGGAGCTTTGCCGCTCTTCAGCGTGAACACTGCACGCAGCCACAGTGTGCTGTGCAGGGATTTTCCTTCAGCTCGACGGACAAGCATTTTCTTGCTGTTTCACCGAGTGCAAACTGTCCGTGTAGCTCTCGCTCAGCGAAATGCGTTTGGAGAGAAACACTTGCTGGAGTAGCTTTTCGCTGGGCAAGACTTTCAACACAGCACCACAATTCGGGCAAGGAGCAGCAGAAAGGAAGACCATCTTTTGGTCCTGGCACCTTCTTCTGGGCGAGACGCCTATCCGCCTCTTCGCTCCCTGCAAGGCTGTAAGCTTGGCGCTGGTACTTGCAAGGGAGAAGGCAGGTGCAGAGAGCACCGCCGTCTGCCGGCGCTGTGCAGGCTGGAAAGGAAAGAGGGCTACCACTAGGATGTGCTGCAAATACAGGTTTGCACGCGTCGAGGGTAAGCTCCGGCTAAGCTCGTTGACCTCAAACTGTTCTCTGTGCGAGACTTAGCTGAGAAGCTTTCCGTTAAGATTCAGGCTACCACGCAGACCGAATGTGCTGCTACCTAGCGCTGAGAGAGAAAGTGCAGAGGCCAGGCGTGTTTGGGCAGAGGCAGCAGCCTGGAGGCTTTCGCTGCCAGCACCGTGCTCTCTGGGCGAGAAGCAGACGACTGTTCGTCTCCAGCTAAACGAAAGCGCGACCTGCTACGAAGAGCATAAGAACGAAGGCAGAGCAGCAGGCTGCTGTGCGAATCGCCCAGGCTGCAAGAGGAAGCGTGCGTGGCACTCGCTTGTTTGCGGATTCACTTTAGCAGTCGGAAGCAGAAAGTTCAACCTGCGGCTACTTGTGCTGCTACCTATTTCTCTTCCAGTATTCCCTGGAACCAATTCTGCTAGCTTCATGCTTGGCGATGCAGAGATGACAGTGGTAGATGCGGTGGAGAAGGGAAAAACAGAGTGCAGAGGACAGTTTCTGGTGCTTGACGTGAGGCAAGGGGAAGGTTCAGCCCAGCAGAGGCTGTTACCCCTGGAGCCTTTTTCTTTGGCAGCAGCTGCTGCAAGTGGGCAAGGGAGCTGCGAGAGTGAAGAAGGGGACGGTCCATCTAGCTGAGGAAAGAAGAAGCTCCCCGAGGCGCAGTTTGTTGTGCTCAGTTTCAAGGCTGCCTGGAGGAGGGGGGGACTTGAAGAACGCCTTCTTTCTGGACGCCTCCTTCTGGCTGTGCTCCAGCTGCATGCACTCTGCAGCACGGAAGGTTTAGGAACGTGCTGCTGGCCAGCTTGTGTCCAGGAGTGCAAGGGCTGCGCCTTCCTTTCTGAAGCAGCCAGAGCATTCTCAGCTGCATGTGCTTGTGAAGCAGCTCTTGGCTGGACATTTGAAATTGGCTCCCCTGAGTACATGAGCCCGGTGCCCAGCTGCTTGGTTCTTCGCCTTCTGTGCTCTGGACAGAAGTGAAGCCCAGCCATGGCTTGGAGCTTTGCCGCTCTTCAGCGGGAACACTGCACGCAGCCACAGTGTGCTGTGCAGGGATTTTCCTTCAGCTCGACGGACAAGCATTTTCTTGCTGTTTCACCGAGTGCAAACTGTCCGTGTAGCTCTCGCTCAGCGAAATGCGTTTGGAGAGAAACACTTGCTGGAGTAGCTTTTCGCTGGGCAAGACTTTCAACACAGCACCACAATTCGGGCAAGGAGCAGCAGAAAGGAAGACCATCTTTTGGTCCTGGCACCTTCTTCTGGGCGAGACGCCTATCCGCCTCTTCGCTCCCTGCAAGGCTGTAAGCTTGGCGCTGGTACTTGCAAGGGAGAAGGCAGGTGCAGAGAGCACCGCCGTCTGCCGGCGCTGTGCAGGCTGGAAAGGAAAGAGGGCTACCACTAGGATGTGCTGCAAATACAGGTTTGCACGCGTCGAGGGTAAGCTCCGGCTAAGCTCGTTGACCTCAACCTGTTCTCTGTGCGAGACTTAGCTGAGAAGCTTTCCGTTAAGATTCAGGCTACCACGCAGACCGAATGTGCTGCTACCTAGCGCTGAGAGAGAAAGTGCAGAGGCCAGGCGTGTTTGGGCAGAGGCAGCAGCCTGGAGGCTTTCGCTGCCAGCACCGTGCTCTCTGGGCGAGAAGCAGACGACTGTTCGTCTCCAGCTAAACGAAAGCGCGACCTGCTACGAAGAGCATAAGAACGAAGGCAGAGCAGCAGGCTGCTGTGCGAATCGCCCAGGCTGCAAGAGGAAGCGTGCGTGGCACTCGCTTGTTTGCGGATTCACTTTAGCAGTCGGAAGCAGAAAGTTCAACCTGCGGCTACTTGTGCTGCTACCTATTTCTCTTCCAGTATTCCCTGGAACCAATTCTGCTAGCTTCATGCTTGGCGATGCAGAGATGACAGTGGTAGATGCGGTGGAGAAGGGAAAAACAGAGTGCAGAGGACAGTTTCTGGTGCTTGACGTGAGGCAAGGGGAAGGTTCAGCCCAGCAGAGGCTTTGACTTCTGGAGCCTTTTTCTTTGGCAGCAGCTGCTGCAAGTGGGCAAGGGAGCTGCGAGAGTGAAGAAGGGGACGGTCCATCTAGCTGAGGAAAGAAGAAGCTCCCCGAGGCGCAGTTTGTTGTGCTCAGTTTCAAGGCTGCCTGGAGGAGGGGGGGACTTGAAGAACGCCTTCTTTCTGGACGCCTCCTTCTGGCTGTGCTCCAGCTGCATGCACTCTGCAGCACGGAAGGTTTAGGAACGTGCTGCTGGCCAGCTTGTGTCCAGGAGTGCAAGGGCTGCGCCTTCCTTTCTGAAGCAGCCAGAGCATTCTCAGCTGCATGTGCTTGTGAAGCAGCTCTTGGCTGGACATTTGAAATTGGCTCCCCTGAGTACATGAGCCCGGTGCCCAGCTGCTTGGTTCTTCGCCTTCTGTGCTCTGGACAGAAGTGAAGCCCAGCCATGGCTTGGAGCTTTGCCGCTCTTCAGCGGGAACACTGCACGCAGCCACAGTGTGCTGTGCAGGGATTTTCCTTCAGCTCGACGGACAAGCATTTTCTTGCTGTTTCACCGAGTGCAAACTGTCCGTGTAGCTCTCGCTCAGCGAAATGCGTTTGGAGAGAAACACTTGCTGGAGTAGCTTTTCGCTGGGCAAGACTTTCAACACAGCACCACAATTCGGGCAAGGAGCAGCAGAAAGGAAGACCATCTTTTGGTCCTGGCACCTTCTTCTGGGCGAGACGCCTATCCGCCTCTTCGCTCCCTGCAAGGCTGTAAGCTTGGCGCTGGTACTTGCAAGGGAGAAGGCAGGTGCAGAGAGCACCGCCGTCTGCCGGCGCTGTGCAGGCTGGAAAGGAAAGAGGGCTACCACTAGGATGTGCTGCAAATACAGGTTTGCACGCGTCGAGGGTAAGCTCCGGCTAAGCTCGTTGACCTCAACCTGTTCTCTGTGCGAGACTTAGCTGAGAAGCTTTCCGTTAAGATTCAGGCTACCACGCAGACCGAATGTGCTGCTACCTAGCGCTGAGAGAGAAAGTGCAGAGGCCAGGCGTGTTTGGGCAGAGGCAGCAGCCTGGAGGCTTTCGCTGCCAGCACCGTGCTCTCTGGGCGAGAAGCAGACGACTGTTCGTCTCCAGCTAAACGAAAGCGCGACCTGCTACGAAGAGCATAAGAACGAAGGCAGAGCAGCAGGCTGCTGTGCGAATCGCCCAGGCTGCAAGAGGAAGCGTGCGTGGCACTCGCTTGTTTGCGGATTCACTTTAGCAGTCGGAAGCAGAAAGTTCAACCTGCGGCTACTTGTGCTGCTACCTATTTCTCTTCCAGTATTCCCTGGAACCAATTCTGCTAGCTTCATGCTTGGCGATGCAGAGATGACAGTGGTAGATGCGGTGGAGAAGGGAAAAACAGAGTGCAGAGGACAGTTTCTGGTGCTTGACGTGAGGCAAGGGGAAGGTTCAGCCCAGCAGAGGCTGTTACCCCTGGAGCCTTTTTCTTTGGCAGCAGCTGCTGCAAGTGGGCAAGGGAGCTGCGAGAGTGAAGAAGGGGACGGTCCATCTAGCTGAGGAAAGAAGAAGCTCCCCGAGGCGCAGTTTGTTGTGCTCAGTTTCAAGGCTGCCTGGAGGAGGGGGGGACTTGAAGAACGCCTTCTTTCTGGACGCCTCCTTCTGGCTGTGCTCCAGCTGCATGCACTCTGCAGCACGGAAGGTTTAGGAACGTGCTGCTGGCCAGCTTGTGTCCAGGAGTGCAAGGGCTGCGCCTTCCTTTCTGAAGCAGCCAGAGCATTCTCAGCTGCATGTGCTTGTGAAGCAGCTCTTGGCTGGACATTTGAAATTGGCTCCCCTGAGTACATGAGCCCGGTGCCCAGCTGCTTGGTTCTTCGCCTTCTGTGCTCTGGACAGAAGTGAAGCCCAGCCATGGCTTGGAGCTTTGCCGCTCTTCAGCGTGAACACTGCACGCAGCCACAGTGTGCTGTGCAGGGATTTTCCTTCAGCTCGACGGACAAGCATTTTCTTGCTGTTTCACCGAGTGCAAACTGTCCGTGTAGCTCTCGCTCAGCGAAATGCGTTTGGAGAGAAACACTTGCTGGAGTAGCTTTTCGCTGGGCAAGACTTTCAACACAGCACCACAATTCGGGCAAGGAGCAGCAGAAAGGAAGACCATCTTTTGGTCCTGGCACCTTCTTCTGGGCGAGACGCCTATCCGCCTCTTCGCTCCCTGCAAGGCTGTAAGCTTGGCGCTGGTACTTGCAAGGGAGAAGGCAGGTGCAGAGAGCACCGCCGTCTGCCGGCGCTGTGCAGGCTGGAAAGGAAAGAGGGCTACCACTAGGATGTGCTGCAAATACAGGTTTCCACGCGTCGAGGGTAAGCTCCGGCTAAGCTCGTTGACCTCAAACTGTTCTCTGTGCGAGACTTAGCTGAGAAGCTTTCCGTTAAGATTCAGGCTACCACGCAGACCGAATGTGCTGCTACCTAGCGCTGAGAGAGAAAGTGCAGAGGCCAGGCGTGTTTGGGCAGAGGCAGCAGCCTGGAGGCTTTCGCTGCCAGCACCGTGCTCTCTGGGCGAGAAGCAGACGACTGTTCGTCTCCAGCTAAACGAAAGCGCGACCTGCTACGAAGAGCATAAGAACGAAGGCAGAGCAGCAGGCTGCTGTGCGAATCGCCCAGGCTGCAAGAGGAAGCGTGCGTGGCACTCGCTTGTTTGCGGATTCACTTTAGCAGTCGGAAGCAGAAAGTTCAACCTGCGGCTACTTGTGCTGCTACCTATTTCTCTTCCAGTATTCCCTGGAACCAATTCTGCTAGCTTCATGCTTGGCGATGCAGAGATGACAGTGGTAGATGCGGTGGAGAAGGGAAAAACAGAGTGCAGAGGACAGTTTCTGGTGCTTGACGTGAGGCAAGGGGAAGGTTCAGCCCAGCAGAGGCTGTTACCCCTGGAGCCTTTTTCTTTGGCAGCAGCTGCTGCAAGTGGGCAAGGGAGCTGCGAGAGTGAAGAAGGGGACGGTCCATCTAGCTGAGGAAAGAAGAAGCTCCCCGAGGCGCAGTTTGTTGTGCTCAGTTTCAAGGCTGCCTGGAGGAGGGGGGGACTTGAAGAACGCCTTCTTTCTGGACGCCTCCTTCTGGCTGTGCTCCAGCTGCATGCACTCTGCAGCACGGAAGGTTTAGGAACCTGCTGCTGGCCAGCTTGTGTCCAGGAGTGCAAGGGCTGCGCCTTCCTTTCTGAAGCAGCCAGAGCATTCTCAGCTGCATGTGCTTGTGAAGCAGCTCTTGGCTGGACATTTGAAATTGGCTCCCCTGAGTACATGAGCCCGGTGCCCAGCTGCTTGGTTCTTCGCCTTCTGTGCTCTGGACAGAAGTGAAGCCCAGCCATGGCTTGGAGCTTTGCCGCTCTTCAGCGTGAACACTGCACGCAGCCACAGTGTGCTGTGCAGGGATTTTCCTTCAGCTCGACGGACAAGCATTTTCTTGCTGTTTCACCGAGTGCAAACTGTCCGTGTAGCTCTCGCTCAGCGAAATGCGTTTGGAGAGAAACACTTGCTGGAGTAGCTTTTCGCTGGGCAAGACTTTCAACACAGCACCACAATTCGGGCAAGGAGCAGCAGAAAGGAAGACCATCTTTTGGTCCTGGCACCTTCTTCTGGGCGAGACGCCTATCCGCCTCTTCGCTCCCTGCAAGGCTGTAAGCTTGGCGCTGGTACTTGCAAGGGAGAAGGCAGGTGCAGAGAGCACCGCCGTCTGCCGGCGCTGTGCAGGCTGGAAAGGAAAGAGGGCTACCACTAGGATGTGCTGCAAATACAGGTTTCCACGCGTCGAGGGTAAGCTCCGGCTAAGCTCGTTGACCTCAACCTGTTCTCTGTGCGAGACTTAGCTGAGAAGCTTTCCGTTAAGATTCAGGCTACCACGCAGACCGAATGTGCTGCTACCTAGCGCTGAGAGAGAAAGTGCAGAGGCCAGGCGTGTTTGGGCAGAGGCAGCAGCCTGGAGGCTTTCGCTGCCAGCACCGTGCTCTCTGGGCGAGAAGCAGACGACTGTTCGTCTCCAGCTAAACGAAAGCGCGACCTGCTACGAAGAGCATAAGAACGAAGGCAGAGCAGCAGGCTGCTGTGCGAATCGCCCAGGCTGCAAGAGGAAGCGTGCGTGGCACTCGCTTGTTTGCGGATTCACTTTAGCAGTCGGAAGCAGAAAGTTCAACCTGCGGCTACTTGTGCTGCTACCTATTTCTCTTCCAGTATTCCCTGGAACCAATTCTGCTAGCTTCATGCTTGGCGATGCAGAGATGACAGTGGTAGATGCGGTGGAGAAGGGAAAAACAGAGTGCAGAGGACAGTTTCTGGTGCTTGACGTGAGGCAAGGGGAAGGTTCAGCCCAGCAGAGGCTTTGACTTCTGGAGCCTTTTTCTTTGGCAGCAGCTGCTGCAAGTGGGCAAGGGAGCTGCGAGAGTGAAGAAGGGGACGGTCCATCTAGCTGAGGAAAGAAGAAGCTCCCCGAGGCGCAGTTTGTTGTGCTCAGTTTCAAGGCTGCCTGGAGGAGGGGGGGACTTGAAGAACGCCTTCTTTCTGGACGCCTCCTTCTGGCTGTGCTCCAGCTGCATGCACTCTGCAGCACGGAAGGTTTAGGAACGTGCTGCTGGCCAGCTTGTGTCCAGGAGTGCAAGGGCTGCGCCTTCCTTTCTGAAGCAGCCAGAGCATTCTCAGCTGCATGTGCTTGTGAAGCAGCTCTTGGCTGGACATTTGAAATTGGCTCCCCTGAGTACATGAGCCCGGTGCCCAGCTGCTTGGTTCTTCGCCTTCTGTGCTCTGGACAGAAGTGAAGCCCAGCCATGGCTTGGAGCTTTGCCGCTCTTCAGCGGGAACACTGCACGCAGCCACAGTGTGCTGTGCAGGGATTTTCCTTCAGCTCGACGGACAAGCATTTTCTTGCTGTTTCACCGAGTGCAAACTGTCCGTGTAGCTCTCGCTCAGCGAAATGCGTTTGGAGAGAAACACTTGCTGGAGTAGCTTTTCGCTGGGCAAGACTTTCAACACAGCACCACAATTCGGGCAAGGAGCAGCAGAAAGGAAGACCATCTTTTGGTCCTGGCACCTTCTTCTGGGCGAGACGCCTATCCGCCTCTTCGCTCCCTGCAAGGCTGTAAGCTTGGCGCTGGTACTTGCAAGGGAGAAGGCAGGTGCAGAGAGCACCGCCGTCTGCCGGCGCTGTGCAGGCTGGAAAGGAAAGAGGGCTACCACTAGGATGTGCTGCAAATACAGGTTTGCACGCGTCGAGGGTAAGCTCCGGCTAAGCTCGTTGACCTCAACCTGTTCTCTGTGCGAGACTTAGCTGAGAAGCTTTCCGTTAAGATTCAGGCTACCACGCAGACCGAATGTGCTGCTACCTAGCGCTGAGAGAGAAAGTGCAGAGGCCAGGCGTGTTTGGGCAGAGGCAGCAGCCTGGAGGCTTTCGCTGCCAGCACCGTGCTCTCTGGGCGAGAAGCAGACGACTGTTCGTCTCCAGCTAAACGAAAGCGCGACCTGCTACGAAGAGCATAAGAACGAAGGCAGAGCAGCAGGCTGCTGTGCGAATCGCCCAGGCTGCAAGAGGAAGCGTGCGTGGCACTCGCTTGTTTGCGGATTCACTTTAGCAGTCGGAAGCAGAAAGTTCAACCTGCGGCTACTTGTGCTGCTACCTATTTCTCTTCCAGTATTCCCTGGAACCAATTCTGCTAGCTTCATGCTTGGCGATGCAGAGATGACAGTGGTAGATGCGGTGGAGAAGGGAAAAACAGAGTGCAGAGGACAGTTTCTGGTGCTTGACGTGAGGCAAGGGGAAGGTTCAGCCCAGCAGAGGCTTTGACTTCTGGAGCCTTTTTCTTTGGCAGCAGCTGCTGCAAGTGGGCAAGGGAGCTGCGAGAGTGAAGAAGGGGACGGTCCATCTAGCTGAGGAAAGAAGAAGCTCCCCGAGGCGCAGTTTGTTGTGCTCAGTTTCAAGGCTGCCTGGAGGAGGGGGGGACTTGAAGAACGCCTTCTTTCTGGACGCCTCCTTCTGGCTGTGCTCCAGCTGCATGCACTCTGCAGCACGGAAGGTTTAGGAACGTGCTGCTGGCCAGCTTGTGTCCAGGAGTGCAAGGGCTGCGCCTTCCTTTCTGAAGCAGCCAGAGCATTCTCAGCTGCATGTGCTTGTGAAGCAGCTCTTGGCTGGACATTTGAAATTGGCTCCCCTGAGTACATGAGCCCGGTGCCCAGCTGCTTGGTTCTTCGCCTTCTGTGCTCTGGACAGAAGTGAAGCCCAGCCATGGCTTGGAGCTTTGCCGCTCTTCAGCGGGAACACTGCACGCAGCCACAGTGTGCTGTGCAGGGATTTTCCTTCAGCTCGACGGACAAGCATTTTCTTGCTGTTTCACCGAGTGCAAACTGTCCGTGTAGCTCTCGCTCAGCGAAATGCGTTTGGAGAGAAACACTTGCTGGAGTAGCTTTTCGCTGGGCAAGACTTTCAACACAGCACCACAATTCGGGCAAGGAGCAGCAGAAAGGAAGACCATCTTTTGGTCCTGGCACCTTCTTCTGGGCGAGACGCCTATCCGCCTCTTCGCTCCCTGCAAGGCTGTAAGCTTGGCGCTGGTACTTGCAAGGGAGAAGGCAGGTGCAGAGAGCACCGCCGTCTGCCGGCGCTGTGCAGGCTGGAAAGGAAAGAGGGCTACCACTAGGATGTGCTGCAAATACAGGTTTCCACGCGTCGAGGGTAAGCTCCGGCTAAGCTCGTTGACCTCAAACTGTTCTCTGTGCGAGACTTAGCTGAGAAGCTTTCCGTTAAGATTCAGGCTACCACGCAGACCGAATGTGCTGCTACCTAGCGCTGAGAGAGAAAGTGCAGAGGCCAGGCGTGTTTGGGCAGAGGCAGCAGCCTGGAGGCTTTCGCTGCCAGCACCGTGCTCTCTGGGCGAGAAGCAGACGACTGTTCGTCTCCAGCTAAACGAAAGCGCGACCTGCTACGAAGAGCATAAGAACGAAGGCAGAGCAGCAGGCTGCTGTGCGAATCGCCCAGGCTGCAAGAGGAAGCGTGCGTGGCACTCGCTTGTTTGCGGATTCACTTTAGCAGTCGGAAGCAGAAAGTTCAACCTGCGGCTACTTGTGCTGCTACCTATTTCTCTTCCAGTATTCCCTGGAACCAATTCTGCTAGCTTCATGCTTGGCGATGCAGAGATGACAGTGGTAGATGCGGTGGAGAAGGGAAAAACAGAGTGCAGAGGACAGTTTCTGGTGCTTGACGTGAGGCAAGGGGAAGGTTCAGCCCAGCAGAGGCTGTTACCCCTGGAGCCTTTTTCTTTGGCAGCAGCTGCTGCAAGTGGGCAAGGGAGCTGCGAGAGTGAAGAAGGGGACGGTCCATCTAGCTGAGGAAAGAAGAAGCTCCCCGAGGCGCAGTTTGTTGTGCTCAGTTTCAAGGCTGCCTGGAGGAGGGGGGGACTTGAAGAACGCCTTCTTTCTGGACGCCTCCTTCTGGCTGTGCTCCAGCTGCATGCACTCTGCAGCACGGAAGGTTTAGGAACGTGCTGCTGGCCAGCTTGTGTCCAGGAGTGCAAGGGCTGCGCCTTCCTTTCTGAAGCAGCCAGAGCATTCTCAGCTGCATGTGCTTGTGAAGCAGCTCTTGGCTGGACATTTGAAATTGGCTCCCCTGAGTACATGAGCCCGGTGCCCAGCTGCTTGGTTCTTCGCCTTCTGTGCTCTGGACAGAAGTGAAGCCCAGCCATGGCTTGGAGCTTTGCCGCTCTTCAGCGTGAACACTGCACGCAGCCACAGTGTGCTGTGCAGGGATTTTCCTTCAGCTCGACGGACAAGCATTTTCTTGCTGTTTCACCGAGTGCAAACTGTCCGTGTAGCTCTCGCTCAGCGAAATGCGTTTGGAGAGAAACACTTGCTGGAGTAGCTTTTCGCTGGGCAAGACTTTCAACACAGCACCACAATTCGGGCAAGGAGCAGCAGAAAGGAAGACCATCTTTTGGTCCTGGCACCTTCTTCTGGGCGAGACGCCTATCCGCCTCTTCGCTCCCTGCAAGGCTGTAAGCTTGGCGCTGGTACTTGCAAGGGAGAAGGCAGGTGCAGAGAGCACCGCCGTCTGCCGGCGCTGTGCAGGCTGGAAAGGAAAGAGGGCTACCACTAGGATGTGCTGCAAATACAGGTTTGCACGCGTCGAGGGTAAGCTCCGGCTAAGCTCGTTGACCTCAAACTGTTCTCTGTGCGAGACTTAGCTGAGAAGCTTTCCGTTAAGATTCAGGCTACCACGCAGACCGAATGTGCTGCTACCTAGCGCTGAGAGAGAAAGTGCAGAGGCCAGGCGTGTTTGGGCAGAGGCAGCAGCCTGGAGGCTTTCGCTGCCAGCACCGTGCTCTCTGGGCGAGAAGCAGACGACTGTTCGTCTCCAGCTAAACGAAAGCGCGACCTGCTACGAAGAGCATAAGAACGAAGGCAGAGCAGCAGGCTGCTGTGCGAATCGCCCAGGCTGCAAGAGGAAGCGTGCGTGGCACTCGCTTGTTTGCGGATTCACTTTAGCAGTCGGAAGCAGAAAGTTCAACCTGCGGCTACTTGTGCTGCTACCTATTTCTCTTCCAGTATTCCCTGGAACCAATTCTGCTAGCTTCATGCTTGGCGATGCAGAGATGACAGTGGTAGATGCGGTGGAGAAGGGAAAAACAGAGTGCAGAGGACAGTTTCTGGTGCTTGACGTGAGGCAAGGGGAAGGTTCAGCCCAGCAGAGGCTGTTACCCCTGGAGCCTTTTTCTTTGGCAGCAGCTGCTGCAAGTGGGCAAGGGAGCTGCGAGAGTGAAGAAGGGGACGGTCCATCTAGCTGAGGAAAGAAGAAGCTCCCCGAGGCGCAGTTTGTTGTGCTCAGTTTCAAGGCTGCCTGGAGGAGGGGGGGACTTGAAGAACGCCTTCTTTCTGGACGCCTCCTTCTGGCTGTGCTCCAGCTGCATGCACTCTGCAGCACGGAAGGTTTAGGAACGTGCTGCTGGCCAGCTTGTGTCCAGGAGTGCAAGGGCTGCGCCTTCCTTTCTGAAGCAGCCAGAGCATTCTCAGCTGCATGTGCTTGTGAAGCAGCTCTTGGCTGGACATTTGAAATTGGCTCCCCTGAGTACATGAGCCCGGTGCCCAGCTGCTTGGTTCTTCGCCTTCTGTGCTCTGGACAGAAGTGAAGCCCAGCCATGGCTTGGAGCTTTGCCGCTCTTCAGCGGGAACACTGCACGCAGCCACAGTGTGCTGTGCAGGGATTTTCCTTCAGCTCGACGGACAAGCATTTTCTTGCTGTTTCACCGAGTGCAAACTGTCCGTGTAGCTCTCGCTCAGCGAAATGCGTTTGGAGAGAAACACTTGCTGGAGTAGCTTTTCGCTGGGCAAGACTTTCAACACAGCACCACAATTCGGGCAAGGAGCAGCAGAAAGGAAGACCATCTTTTGGTCCTGGCACCTTCTTCTGGGCGAGACGCCTATCCGCCTCTTCGCTCCCTGCAAGGCTGTAAGCTTGGCGCTGGTACTTGCAAGGGAGAAGGCAGGTGCAGAGAGCACCGCCGTCTGCCGGCGCTGTGCAGGCTGGAAAGGAAAGAGGGCTACCACTAGGATGTGCTGCAAATACAGGTTTCCACGCGTCGAGGGTAAGCTCCGGCTAAGCTCGTTGACCTCAACCTGTTCTCTGTGCGAGACTTAGCTGAGAAGCTTTCCGTTAAGATTCAGGCTACCACGCAGACCGAATGTGCTGCTACCTAGCGCTGAGAGAGAAAGTGCAGAGGCCAGGCGTGTTTGGGCAGAGGCAGCAGCCTGGAGGCTTTCGCTGCCAGCACCGTGCTCTCTGGGCGAGAAGCAGACGACTGTTCGTCTCCAGCTAAACGAAAGCGCGACCTGCTACGAAGAGCATAAGAACGAAGGCAGAGCAGCAGGCTGCTGTGCGAATCGCCCAGGCTGCAAGAGGAAGCGTGCGTGGCACTCGCTTGTTTGCGGATTCACTTTAGCAGTCGGAAGCAGAAAGTTCAACCTGCGGCTACTTGTGCTGCTACCTATTTCTCTTCCAGTATTCCCTGGAACCAATTCTGCTAGCTTCATGCTTGGCGATGCAGAGATGACAGTGGTAGATGCGGTGGAGAAGGGAAAAACAGAGTGCAGAGGACAGTTTCTGGTGCTTGACGTGAGGCAAGGGGAAGGTTCAGCCCAGCAGAGGCTTTGACTTCTGGAGCCTTTTTCTTTGGCAGCAGCTGCTGCAAGTGGGCAAGGGAGCTGCGAGAGTGAAGAAGGGGACGGTCCATCTAGCTGAGGAAAGAAGAAGCTCCCCGAGGCGCAGTTTGTTGTGCTCAGTTTCAAGGCTGCCTGGAGGAGGGGGGGACTTGAAGAACGCCTTCTTTCTGGACGCCTCCTTCTGGCTGTGCTCCAGCTGCATGCACTCTGCAGCACGGAAGGTTTAGGAACGTGCTGCTGGCCAGCTTGTGTCCAGGAGTGCAAGGGCTGCGCCTTCCTTTCTGAAGCAGCCAGAGCATTCTCAGCTGCATGTGCTTGTGAAGCAGCTCTTGGCTGGACATTTGAAATTGGCTCCCCTGAGTACATGAGCCCGGTGCCCAGCTGCTTGGTTCTTCGCCTTCTGTGCTCTGGACAGAAGTGAAGCCCAGCCATGGCTTGGAGCTTTGCCGCTCTTCAGCGTGAACACTGCACGCAGCCACAGTGTGCTGTGCAGGGATTTTCCTTCAGCTCGACGGACAAGCATTTTCTTGCTGTTTCACCGAGTGCAAACTGTCCGTGTAGCTCTCGCTCAGCGAAATGCGTTTGGAGAGAAACACTTGCTGGAGTAGCTTTTCGCTGGGCAAGACTTTCAACACAGCACCACAATTCGGGCAAGGAGCAGCAGAAAGGAAGACCATCTTTTGGTCCTGGCACGTTCTTCTGGGCGAGACGCCTATCCGCCTCTTCGCTCCCTGCAAGGCTGTAAGCTTGGCGCTGGTACTTGCAAGGGAGAAGGCAGGTGCAGAGAGCACCGCCGTCTGCCGGCGCTGTGCAGGCTGGAAAGGAAAGAGGGCTACCACTAGGATGTGCTGCAAATACAGGTTTCCACGCGTCGAGGGTAAGCTCCGGCTAAGCTCGTTGACCTCAAACTGTTCTCTGTGCGAGACTTAGCTGAGAAGCTTTCCGTTAAGATTCAGGCTACCACGCAGACCTAATGTGCTGCTACCTAGCGCTGAGAGAGAAAGTGCAGAGGCCAGGCGTGTTTGGGCAGAGGCAGCAGCCTGGAGGCTTTCGCTGCCAGCACCGTGCTCTCTGGGCGAGAAGCAGACGACTGTTCGTCTCCAGCTAAACGAAAGCGCGACCTGCTACGAAGAGCATAAGAACGAAGGCAGAGCAGCAGGCTGCTGTGCGAATCGCCCAGGCTGCAAGAGGAAGCGTGCGTGGCACTCGCTTGCTTGCAGATTCACTTTAGCAGTCGGAAGCAGAAAGTTCAACCTGCGGCTACTTGTGCTGCTACCTATTTCTCTTCCAGTATTCCCTGGAACCAATTCTGCTAGCTTCATGCTTGGCGATGCAGAGATGACAGTGGTAGATGCGGTGGAGAAGGGAAAAACAGAGTGCAGAGGACAGTTTCTGGTGCTTGACGTGAGGCAAGGGGAAGGTTCAGCCCAGCAGAGGCTTTGACTTCTGGAGCCTTTTTCTTTGGCAGCAGCTGCTGCAAGTGGGCAAGGGAGCTGCGAGAGTGAAGAAGGGGACGGTCCATCTAGCTGAGGAAAGAAGAAGCTCCCCGAGGCGCAGTTTGTTGTGCTCAGTTTCAAGGCTGCCTGGAGGAGGGGGGGACTTGAAGAACGCCTTCTTTCTGGACGCCTCCTTCTGGCTGTGCTCCAGCTGCATGCACTCTGCAGCACGGAAGGTTTAGGAACGTGCTGCTGGCCAGCTTGTGTCCAGGAGTGCAAGGGCTGCGCCTTCCTTTCTGAAGCAGCCAGAGCATTCTCAGCTGCATGTGCTTGTGAAGCAGCTCTTGGCTGGACATTTGAAATTGGCTCCCCTGAGTACATGAGCCCGGTGCCCAGCTGCTTGGTTCTTCGCCTTCTGTGCTCTGGACAGAAGTGAAGCCCAGCCATGGCTTGGAGCTTTGCCGCTCTTCAGCGTGAACACTGCACGCAGCCACAGTGTGCTGTGCAGGGATTTTCCTTCAGCTCGACGGACAAGCATTTTCTTGCTGTTTCACCGAGTGCAAACTGTCCGTGTAGCTCTCGCTCAGCGAAATGCGTTTGGAGAGAAACACTTGCTGGAGTAGCTTTTCGCTGGGCAAGACTTTCAACACAGCACCACAATTCGGGCAAGGAGCAGCAGAAAGGAAGACCATCTTTTGGTCCTGGCACCTTCTTCTGGGCGAGACGCCTATCCGCCTCTTCGCTCCCTGCAAGGCTGTAAGCTTGGCGCTGGTACTTGCAAGGGAGAAGGCAGGTGCAGAGAGCACCGCCGTCTGCCGGCGCTGTGCAGGCTGGAAAGGAAAGAGGGCTACCACTAGGATGTGCTGCAAATACAGGTTTGCACGCGTCGAGGGTAAGCTCCGGCTAAGCTCGTTGACCTCAAACTGTTCTCTGTGCGAGACTTAGCTGAGAAGCTTTCCGTTAAGATTCAGGCTACCACGCAGACCTAATGTGCTGCTACCTAGCGCTGAGAGAGAAAGTGCAGAGGCCAGGCGTGTTTGGGCAGAGGCAGCAGCCTGGAGGCTTTCGCTGCCAGCACCGTGCTCTCTGGGCGAGAAGCAGACGACTGTTCGTCTCCAGCTAAACGAAAGCGCGACCTGCTACGAAGAGCATAAGAACGAAGGCAGAGCAGCAGGCTGCTGTGCGAATCGCCCAGGCTGCAAGAGGAAGCGTGCGTGGCACTCGCTTGCTTGCGGATTCACTTTAGCAGTCGGAAGCAGAAAGTTCAACCTGCGGCTACTTGTGCTGCTACCTATTTCTCTTCCAGTATTCCCTGGAACCAATTCTGCTAGCTTCATGCTTGGCGATGCAGAGATGACAGTGGTAGATGCGGTGGAGAAGGGAAAAACAGAGTGCAGAGGACAGTTTCTGGTGCTTGACGTGAGGCAAGGGGAAGGTTCAGCCCAGCAGAGGCTTTGACTTCTGGAGCCTTTTTCTTTGGCAGCAGCTGCTGCAAGTGGGCAAGGGAGCTGCGAGAGTGAAGAAGGGGACGGTCCATCTAGCTGAGGAAAGAAGAAGCTCCCCGAGGCGCAGTTTGTTGTGCTCAGTTTCAAGGCTGCCTGGAGGAGGGGGGGACTTGAAGAACGCCTTCTTTCTGGACGCCTCCTTCTGGCTGTGCTCCAGCTGCATGCACTCTGCAGCACGGAAGGTTTAGGAACGTGCTGCTGGCCAGCTTGTGTCCAGGAGTGCAAGGGCTGCGCCTTCCTTTCTGAAGCAGCCAGAGCATTCTCAGCTGCATGTGCTTGTGAAGCAGCTCTTGGCTGGACATTTGAAATTGGCTCCCCTGAGTACATGAGCCCGGTGCCCAGCTGCTTGGTTCTTCGCCTTCTGTGCTCTGGACAGAAGTGAAGCCCAGCCATGGCTTGGAGCTTTGCCGCTCTTCAGCGTGAACACTGCACGCAGCCACAGTGTGCTGTGCAGGGATTTTCCTTCAGCTCGACGGACAAGCATTTTCTTGCTGTTTCACCGAGTGCAAACTGTCCGTGTAGCTCTCGCTCAGCGAAATGCGTTTGGAGAGAAACACTTGCTGGAGTAGCTTTTCGCTGGGCAAGACTTTCAACACAGCACCACAATTCGGGCAAGGAGCAGGAGAAAGGAAGACCATCTTTTGGTCCTGGCACCTTCTTCTGGGCGAGACGCCTATCCGCCTCTTCGCTCCCTGCAAGGCTGTAAGCTTGGCGCTGGTACTTGCAAGGGAGAAGGCAGGTGCAGAGAGCACCGCCGTCTGCCGGCGCTGTGCAGGCTGGAAAGGAAAGAGGGCTACCACTAGGATGTGCTGCAAATACAGGTTTCCACGCGTCGAGGGTAAGCTCCGGCTAAGCTCGTTGACCTCAACCTGTTCTCTGTGCGAGACTTAGCTGAGAAGCTTTCCGTTAAGATTCAGGCTACCACGCAGACCGAATGTGCTGCTACCTAGCGCTGAGAGAGAAAGTGCAGAGGCCAGGCGTGTTTGGGCAGAGGCAGCAGCCTGGAGGCTTTCGCTGCCAGCACCGTGCTCTCTGGGCGAGAAGCAGACGACTGTTCGTCTCCAGCTAAACGAAAGCGCGACCTGCTACGAAGAGCATAAGAACGAAGGCAGAGCAGCAGGCTGCTGTGCGAATCGCCCAGGCTGCAAGAGGAAGCGTGCGTGGCACTCGCTTGTTTGCGGATTCACTTTAGCAGTCGGAAGCAGAAAGTTCAACCTGCGGCTACTTGTGCTGCTACCTATTTCTCTTCCAGTATTCCCTGGAACCAATTCTGCTAGCTTCATGCTTGGCGATGCAGAGATGACAGTGGTAGATGCGGTGGAGAAGGGAAAAACAGAGTGCAGAGGACAGTTTCTGGTGCTTGACGTGAGGCAAGGGGAAGGTTCAGCCCAGCAGAGGCTGTTACCCCTGGAGCCTTTTTCTTTGGCAGCAGCTGCTGCAAGTGGGCAAGGGAGCTGCGAGAGTGAAGAAGGGGACGGTCCATCTAGCTGAGGAAAGAAGAAGCTCCCCGAGGCGCAGTTTGTTGTGCTCAGTTTCAAGGCTGCCTGGAGGAGGGGGGGACTTGAAGAACGCCTTCTTTCTGGACGCCTCCTTCTGGCTGTGCTCCAGCTGCATGCACTCTGCAGCACGGAAGGTTTAGGAACGTGCTGCTGGCCAGCTTGTGTCCAGGAGTGCAAGGGCTGCGCCTTCCTTTCTGAAGCAGCCAGAGCATTCTCAGCTGCATGTGCTTGTGAAGCAGCTCTTGGCTGGACATTTGAAATTGGCTCCCCTGAGTACATGAGCCCGGTGCCCAGCTGCTTGGTTCTTCGCCTTCTGTGCTCTGGACAGAAGTGAAGCCCAGCCATGGCTTGGAGCTTTGCCGCTCTTCAGCGTGAACACTGCACGCAGCCACAGTGTGCTGTGCAGGGATTTTCCTTCAGCTCGACGGACAAGCATTTTCTTGCTGTTTCACCGAGTGCAAACTGTCCGTGTAGCTCTCGCTCAGCGAAATGCGTTTGGAGAGAAACACTTGCTGGAGTAGCTTTTCGCTGGGCAAGACTTTCAACACAGCACCACAATTCGGGCAAGGAGCAGCAGAAAGGAAGACCATCTTTTGGTCCTGGCACCTTCTTCTGGGCGAGACGCCTATCCGCCTCTTCGCTCCCTGCAAGGCTGTAAGCTTGGCGCTGGTACTTGCAAGGGAGAAGGCAGGTGCAGAGAGCACCGCCGTCTGCCGGCGCTGTGCAGGCTGGAAAGGAAAGAGGGCTACCACTAGGATGTGCTGCAAATACAGGTTTGCACGCGTCGAGGGTAAGCTCCGGCTAAGCTCGTTGACCTCAAACTGTTCTCTGTGCGAGACTTAGCTGAGAAGCTTTCCGTTAAGATTCAGGCTACCACGCAGACCGAATGTGCTGCTACCTAGCGCTGAGAGAGAAAGTGCAGAGGCCAGGCGTGTTTGGGCAGAGGCAGCAGCCTGGAGGCTTTCGCTGCCAGCACCGTGCTCTCTGGGCGAGAAGCAGACGACTGTTCGTCTCCAGCTAAACGAAAGCGCGACCTGCTACGAAGAGCATAAGAACGAAGGCAGAGCAGCAGGCTGCTGTGCGAATCGCCCAGGCTGCAAGAGGAAGCGTGCGTGGCACTCGCTTGTTTGCGGATTCACTTTAGCAGTCGGAAGCAGAAAGTTCAACCTGCGGCTACTTGTGCTGCTACCTATTTCTCTTCCAGTATTCCCTGGAACCAATTCTGCTAGCTTCATGCTTGGCGATGCAGAGATGACAGTGGTAGATGCGGTGGAGAAGGGAAAAACAGAGTGCAGAGGACAGTTTCTGGTGCTTGACGTGAGGCAAGGGGAAGGTTCAGCCCAGCAGAGGCTGTTACCCCTGGAGCCTTTTTCTTTGGCAGCAGCTGCTGCAAGTGGGCAAGGGAGCTGCGAGAGTGAAGAAGGGGACGGTCCATCTAGCTGAGGAAAGAAGAAGCTCCCCGAGGCGCAGTTTGTTGTGCTCAGTTTCAAGGCTGCCTGGAGGAGGGGGGGACTTGAAGAACGCCTTCTTTCTGGACGCCTCCTTCTGGCTGTGCTCCAGCTGCATGCACTCTGCAGCACGGAAGGTTTAGGAACGTGCTGCTGGCCAGCTTGTGTCCAGGAGTGCAAGGGCTGCGCCTTCCTTTCTGAAGCAGCCAGAGCATTCTCAGCTGCATGTGCTTGTGAAGCAGCTCTTGGCTGGACATTTGAAATTGGCTCCCCTGAGTACATGAGCCCGGTGCCCAGCTGCTTGGTTCTTCGCCTTCTGTGCTCTGGACAGAAGTGAAGCCCAGCCATGGCTTGGAGCTTTGCCGCTCTTCAGCGGGAACACTGCACGCAGCCACAGTGTGCTGTGCAGGGATTTTCCTTCAGCTCGACGGACAAGCATTTTCTTGCTGTTTCACCGAGTGCAAACTGTCCGTGTAGCTCTCGCTCAGCGAAATGCGTTTGGAGAGAAACACTTGCTGGAGTAGCTTTTCGCTGGGCAAGACTTTCAACACAGCACCACAATTCGGGCAAGGAGCAGCAGAAAGGAAGACCATCTTTTGGTCCTGGCACCTTCTTCTGGGCGAGACGCCTATCCGCCTCTTCGCTCCCTGCAAGGCTGTAAGCTTGGCGCTGGTACTTGCAAGGGAGAAGGCAGATGCAGAGAGCACCGCCGTCTGCCGGCGCTGTGCAGGCTGGAAAGGAAAGAGGGCTACCACTAGGATGTGCTGCAAATACAGGTTTGCACGCGTCGAGGGTAAGCTCCGGCTAAGCTCGTTGACCTCAAACTGTTCTCTGTGCGAGACTTAGCTGAGAAGCTTTCCGTTAAGATTCAGGCTACCACGCAGACCGAATGTGCTGCTACCTAGCGCTGAGAGAGAAAGTGCAGAGGCCAGGCGTGTTTGGGCAGAGGCAGCAGCCTGGAGGCTTTCGCTGCCAGCACCGTGCTCTCTGGGCGAGAAGCAGACGACTGTTCGTCTCCAGCTAAACGAAAGCGCGACCTGCTACGAAGAGCATAAGAACGAAGGCAGAGCAGCAGGCTGCTGTGCGAATCGCCCAGGCTGCAAGAGGAAGCGTGCGTGGCACTCGCTTGCTTGCGGATTCACTTTAGCAGTCGGAAGCAGAAAGTTCAACCTGCGGCTACTTGTGCTGCTACCTATTTCTCTTCCAGTATTCCCTGGAACCAATTCTGCTAGCTTCATGCTTGGCGATGCAGAGATGACAGTGGTAGATGCGGTGGAGAAGGGAAAAACAGAGTGCAGAGGACAGTTTCTGGTGCTTGACGTGAGGCAAGGGGAAGGTTCAGCCCAGCAGAGGCTGTTACCCCTGGAGCCTTTTTCTTTGGCAGCAGCTGCTGCAAGTGGGCAAGGGAGCTGCGAGAGTGAAGAAGGGGACGGTCCATCTAGCTGAGGAAAGAAGAAGCTCCCCGAGGCGCAGTTTGTTGTGCTCAGTTTCAAGGCTGCCTGGAGGAGGGGGGGACTTGAAGAACGCCTTCTTTCTGGACGCCTCCTTCTGGCTGTGCTCCAGCTGCATGCACTCTGCAGCACGGAAGGTTTAGGAACGTGCTGCTGGCCAGCTTGTGTCCAGGAGTGCAAGGGCTGCGCCTTCCTTTCTGAAGCAGCCAGAGCATTCTCAGCTGCATGTGCTTGTGAAGCAGCTCTTGGCTGGACATTTGAAATTGGCTCCCCTGAGTACATGAGCCCGGTGCCCAGCTGCTTGGTTCTTCGCCTTCTGTGCTCTGGACAGAAGTGAAGCCCAGCCATGGCTTGGAGCTTTGCCGCTCTTCAGCGGGAACACTGCACGCAGCCACAGTGTGCTGTGCAGGGATTTTCCTTCAGCTCGACGGACAAGCATTTTCTTGCTGTTTCACCGAGTGCAAACTGTCCGTGTAGCTCTCGCTCAGCGAAATGCGTTTGGAGAGAAACACTTGCTGGAGTAGCTTTTCGCTGGGCAAGACTTTCAACACAGCACCACAATTCGGGCAAGGAGCAGCAGAAAGGAAGACCATCTTTTGGTCCTGGCACCTTCTTCTGGGCGAGACGCCTATCCGCCTCTTCGCTCCCTGCAAGGCTGTAAGCTTGGCGCTGGTACTTGCAAGGGAGAAGGCAGGTGCAGAGAGCACCGCCGTCTGCCGGCGCTGTGCAGGCTGGAAAGGAAAGAGGGCTACCACTAGGATGTGCTGCAAATACAGGTTTGCACGCGTCGAGGGTAAGCTCCGGCTAAGCTCGTTGACCTCAAACTGTTCTCTGTGCGAGACTTAGCTGAGAAGCTTTCCGTTAAGATTCAGGCTACCACGCAGACCGAATGTGCTGCTACCTAGCGCTGAGAGAGAAAGTGCAGAGGCCAGGCGTGTTTGGGCAGAGGCAGCAGCCTGGAGGCTTTCGCTGCCAGCACCGTGCTCTCTGGGCGAGAAGCAGACGACTGTTCGTCTCCAGCTAAACGAAAGCGCGACCTGCTACGAAGAGCATAAGAACGAAGGCAGAGCAGCAGGCTGCTGTGCGAATCGCCCAGGCTGCAAGAGGAAGCGTGCGTGGCACTCGCTTGTTTGCGGATTCACTTTAGCAGTCGGAAGCAGAAAGTTCAACCTGCGGCTACTTGTGCTGCTACCTATTTCTCTTCCAGTATTCCCTGGAACCAATTCTGCTAGCTTCATGCTTGGCGATGCAGAGATGACAGTGGTAGATGCGGTGGAGAAGGGAAAAACAGAGTGCAGAGGACAGTTTCTGGTGCTTGACGTGAGGCAAGGGGAAGGTTCAGCCCAGCAGAGGCTGTTACCCCTGGAGCCTTTTTCTTTGGCAGCAGCTGCTGCAAGTGGGCAAGGGAGCTGCGAGAGTGAAGAAGGGGACGGTCCATCTAGCTGAGGAAAGAAGAAGCTCCCCGAGGCGCAGTTTGTTGTGCTCAGTTTCAAGGCTGCCTGGAGGAGGGGGGGACTTGAAGAACGCCTTCTTTCTGGACGCCTCCTTCTGGCTGTGCTCCAGCTGCATGCACTCTGCAGCACGGAAGGTTTAGGAACGTGCTGCTGGCCAGCTTGTGTCCAGGAGTGCAAGGGCTGCGCCTTCCTTTCTGAAGCAGCCAGAGCATTCTCAGCTGCATGTGCTTGTGAAGCAGCTCTTGGCTGGACATTTGAAATTGGCTCCCCTGAGTACATGAGCCCGGTGCCCAGCTGCTTGGTTCTTCGCCTTCTGTGCTCTGGACAGAAGTGAAGCCCAGCCATGGCTTGGAGCTTTGCCGCTCTTCAGCGGGAACACTGCACGCAGCCACAGTGTGCTGTGCAGGGATTTTCCTTCAGCTCGACGGACAAGCATTTTCTTGCTGTTTCACCGAGTGCAAACTGTCCGTGTAGCTCTCGCTCAGCGAAATGCGTTTGGAGAGAAACACTTGCTGGAGTAGCTTTTCGCTGGGCAAGACTTTCAACACAGCACCACAATTCGGGCAAGGAGCAGCAGAAAGGAAGACCATCTTTTGGTCCTGGCACCTTCTTCTGGGCGAGACGCCTATCCGCCTCTTCGCTCCCTGCAAGGCTGTAAGCTTGGCGCTGGTACTTGCAAGGGAGAAGGCAGGTGCAGAGAGCACCGCCGTCTGCCGGCGCTGTGCAGGCTGGAAAGGAAAGAGGGCTACCACTAGGATGTGCTGCAAATACAGGTTTCCACGCGTCGAGGGTAAGCTCCGGCTAAGCTCGTTGACCTCAACCTGTTCTCTGTGCGAGACTTAGCTGAGAAGCTTTCCGTTAAGATTCAGGCTACCACGCAGACCGAATGTGCTGCTACCTAGCGCTGAGAGAGAAAGTGCAGAGGCCAGGCGTGTTTGGGCAGAGGCAGCAGCCTGGAGGCTTTCGCTGCCAGCACCGTGCTCTCTGGGCGAGAAGCAGACGACTGTTCGTCTCCAGCTAAACGAAAGCGCGACCTGCTACGAAGAGCATAAGAACGAAGGCAGAGCAGCAGGCTGCTGTGCGAATCGCCCAGGCTGCAAGAGGAAGCGTGCGTGGCACTCGCTTGTTTGCGGATTCACTTTAGCAGTCGGAAGCAGAAAGTTCAACCTGCGGCTACTTGTGCTGCTACCTATTTCTCTTCCAGTATTCCCTGGAACCAATTCTGCTAGCTTCATGCTTGGCGATGCAGAGATGACAGTGGTAGATGCGGTGGAGAAGGGAAAAACAGAGTGCAGAGGACAGTTTCTGGTGCTTGACGTGAGGCAAGGGGAAGGTTCAGCCCAGCAGAGGCTGTTACCCCTGGAGCCTTTTTCTTTGGCAGCAGCTGCTGCAAGTGGGCAAGGGAGCTGCGAGAGTGAAGAAGGGGACGGTCCATCTAGCTGAGGAAAGAAGAAGCTCCCCGAGGCGCAGTTTGTTGTGCTCAGTTTCAAGGCTGCCTGGAGGAGGGGGGGACTTGAAGAACGCCTTCTTTCTGGACGCCTCCTTCTGGCTGTGCTCCAGCTGCATGCACTCTGCAGCACGGAAGGTTTAGGAACGTGCTGCTGGCCAGCTTGTGTCCAGGAGTGCAAGGGCTGCGCCTTCCTTTCTGAAGCAGCCAGAGCATTCTCAGCTGCATGTGCTTGTGAAGCAGCTCTTGGCTGGACATTTGAAATTGGCTCCCCTGAGTACATGAGCCCGGTGCCCAGCTGCTTGGTTCTTCGCCTTCTGTGCTCTGGACAGAAGTGAAGCCCAGCCATGGCTTGGAGCTTTGCCGCTCTTCAGCGTGAACACTGCACGCAGCCACAGTGTGCTGTGCAGGGATTTTCCTTCAGCTCGACGGACAAGCATTTTCTTGCTGTTTCACCGAGTGCAAACTGTCCGTGTAGCTCTCGCTCAGCGAAATGCGTTTGGAGAGAAACACTTGCTGGAGTAGCTTTTCGCTGGGCAAGACTTTCAACACAGCACCACAATTCGGGCAAGGAGCAGCAGAAAGGAAGACCATCTTTTGGTCCTGGCACGTTCTTCTGGGCGACACGCCTATCCGCCTCTTCGCTCCCTGCAAGGCTGTAAGCTTGGCGCTGGTACTTGCAAGGGAGAAGGCAGGTGCAGAGAGCACCGCCGTCTGCCGGCGCTGTGCAGGCTGGAAAGGAAAGAGGGCTACCACTAGGATGTGCTGCAAATACAGGTTTCCACGCGTCGAGGGTAAGCTCCGGCTAAGCTCGTTGACCTCAAACTGTTCTCTGTGCGAGACTTAGCTGAGAAGCTTTCCGTTAAGATTCAGGCTACCACGCAGACCGAATGTGCTGCTACCTAGCGCTGAGAGAGAAAGTGCAGAGGCCAGGCGTGTTTGGGCAGAGGCAGCAGCCTGGAGGCTTTCGCTGCCAGCACCGTGCTCTCTGGGCGAGAAGCAGACGACTGTTCGTCTCCAGCTAAACGAAAGCGCGACCTGCTACGAAGAGCATAAGAACGAAGGCAGAGCAGCAGGCTGCTGTGCGAATCGCCCAGGCTGCAAGAGGAAGCGTGCGTGGCACTCGCTTGTTTGCGGATTCACTTTAGCAGTCGGAAGCAGAAAGTTCAACCTGCGGCTACTTGTGCTGCTACCTATTTCTCTTCCAGTATTCCCTGGAACCAATTCTGCTAGCTTCATGCTTGGCGATGCAGAGATGACAGTGGTAGATGCGGTGGAGAAGGGAAAAACAGAGTGCAGAGGACAGTTTCTGGTGCTTGACGTGAGGCAAGGGGAAGGTTCAGCCCAGCAGAGGCTTTGACTTCTGGAGCCTTTTTCTTTGGCAGCAGCTGCTGCAAGTGGGCAAGGGAGCTGCGAGAGTGAAGAAGGGGACGGTCCATCTAGCTGAGGAAAGAAGAAGCTCCCCGAGGCGCAGTTTGTTGTGCTCAGTTTCAAGGCTGCCTGGAGGAGGGGGGGACTTGAAGAACGCCTTCTTTCTGGACGCCTCCTTCTGGCTGTGCTCCAGCTGCATGCACTCTGCAGCACGGAAGGTTTAGGAACGTGCTGCTGGCCAGCTTGTGTCCAGGAGTGCAAGGGCTGCGCCTTCCTTTCTGAAGCAGCCAGAGCATTCTCAGCTGCATGTGCTTGTGAAGCAGCTCTTGGCTGGACATTTGAAATTGGCTCCCCTGAGTACATGAGCCCGGTGCCCAGCTGCTTGGTTCTTCGCCTTCTGTGCTCTGGACAGAAGTGAAGCCCAGCCATGGCTTGGAGCTTTGCCGCTCTTCAGCGTGAACACTGCACGCAGCCACAGTGTGCTGTGCAGGGATTTTCCTTCAGCTCGACGGACAAGCATTTTCTTGCTGTTTCACCGAGTGCAAACTGTCCGTGTAGCTCTCGCTCAGCGAAATGCGTTTGGAGAGAAACACTTGCTGGAGTAGCTTTTCGCTGGGCAAGACTTTCAACACAGCACCACAATTCGGGCAAGGAGCAGCAGAAAGGAAGACCATCTTTTGGTCCTGGCACCTTCTTCTGGGCGAGACGCCTATCCGCCTCTTCGCTCCCTGCAAGGCTGTAAGCTTGGCGCTGGTACTTGCAAGGGAGAAGGCAGGTGCAGAGAGCACCGCCGTCTGCCGGCGCTGTGCAGGCTGGAAAGGAAAGAGGGCTACCACTAGGATGTGCTGCAAATACAGGTTTGCACGCGTCGAGGGTAAGCTCCGGCTAAGCTCGTTGACCTCAAACTGTTCTCTGTGCGAGACTTAGCTGAGAAGCTTTCCGTTAAGATTCAGGCTACCACGCAGACCGAATGTGCTGCTACCTAGCGCTGAGAGAGAAAGTGCAGAGGCCAGGCGTGTTTGGGCAGAGGCAGCAGCCTGGAGGCTTTCGCTGCCAGCACCGTGCTCTCTGGGCGAGAAGCAGACGACTGTTCGTCTCCAGCTAAACGAAAGCGCGACCTGCTACGAAGAGCATAAGAACGAAGGCAGAGCAGCAGGCTGCTGTGCGAATCGCCCAGGCTGCAAGAGGAAGCGTGCGTGGCACTCGCTTGTTTGCGGATTCACTTTAGCAGTCGGAAGCAGAAAGTTCAACCTGCGGCTACTTGTGCTGCTACCTATTTCTCTTCCAGTATTCCCTGGAACCAATTCTGCTAGCTTCATGCTTGGCGATGCAGAGATGACAGTGGTAGATGCGGTGGAGAAGGGAAAAACAGAGTGCAGAGGACAGTTTCTGGTGCTTGACGTGAGGCAAGGGGAAGGTTCAGCCCAGCAGAGGCTGTTACCCCTGGAGCCTTTTTCTTTGGCAGCAGCTGCTGCAAGTGGGCAAGGGAGCTGCGAGAGTGAAGAAGGGGACGGTCCATCTAGCTGAGGAAAGAAGAAGCTCCCCGAGGCGCAGTTTGTTGTGCTCAGTTTCAAGGCTGCCTGGAGGAGGGGGGGACTTGAAGAACGCCTTCTTTCTGGACGCCTCCTTCTGGCTGTGCTCCAGCTGCATGCACTCTGCAGCACGGAAGGTTTAGGAACGTGCTGCTGGCCAGCTTGTGTCCAGGAGTGCAAGGGCTGCGCCTTCCTTTCTGAAGCAGCCAGAGCATTCTCAGCTGCATGTGCTTGTGAAGCAGCTCTTGGCTGGACATTTGAAATTGGCTCCCCTGAGTACATGAGCCCGGTGCCCAGCTGCTTGGTTCTTCGCCTTCTGTGCTCTGGACAGAAGTGAAGCCCAGCCATGGCTTGGAGCTTTGCCGCTCTTCAGCGTGAACACTGCACGCAGCCACAGTGTGCTGTGCAGGGATTTTCCTTCAGCTCGACGGACAAGCATTTTCTTGCTGTTTCACCGAGTGCAAACTGTCCGTGTAGCTCTCGCTCAGCGAAATGCGTTTGGAGAGAAACACTTGCTGGAGTAGCTTTTCGCTGGGCAAGACTTTCAACACAGCACCACAATTCGGGCAAGGAGCAGCAGAAAGGAAGACCATCTTTTGGTCCTGGCACCTTCTTCTGGGCGAGACGCCTATCCGCCTCTTCGCTCCCTGCAAGGCTGTAAGCTTGGCGCTGGTACTTGCAAGGGAGAAGGCAGGTGCAGAGAGCACCGCCGTCTGCCGGCGCTGTGCAGGCTGGAAAGGAAAGAGGGCTACCACTAGGATGTGCTGCAAATACAGGTTTGCACGCGTCGAGGGTAAGCTCCGGCTAAGCTCGTTGACCTCAAACTGTTCTCTGTGCGAGACTTAGCTGAGAAGCTTTCCGTTAAGATTCAGGCTACCACGCAGACCGAATGTGCTGCTACCTAGCGCTGAGAGAGAAAGTGCAGAGGCCAGGCGTGTTTGGGCAGAGGCAGCAGCCTGGAGGCTTTCGCTGCCAGCACCGTGCTCTCTGGGCGAGAAGCAGACGACTGTTCGTCTCCAGCTAAACGAAAGCGCGACCTGCTACGAAGAGCATAAGAACGAAGGCAGAGCAGCAGGCTGCTGTGCGAATCGCCCAGGCTGCAAGAGGAAGCGTGCGTGGCACTCGCTTGTTTGCGGATTCACTTTAGCAGTCGGAAGCAGAAAGTTCAACCTGCGGCTACTTGTGCTGCTACCTATTTCTCTTCCAGTATTCCCTGGAACCAATTCTGCTAGCTTCATGCTTGGCGATGCAGAGATGACAGTGGTAGATGCGGTGGAGAAGGGAAAAACAGAGTGCAGAGGACAGTTTCTGGTGCTTGACGTGAGGCAAGGGGAAGGTTCAGCCCAGCAGAGGCTGTTACCCCTGGAGCCTTTTTCTTTGGCAGCAGCTGCTGCAAGTGGGCAAGGGAGCTGCGAGAGTGAAGAAGGGGACGGTCCATCTAGCTGAGGAAAGAAGAAGCTCCCCGAGGCGCAGTTTGTTGTGCTCAGTTTCAAGGCTGCCTGGAGGAGGGGGGGACTTGAAGAACGCCTTCTTTCTGGACGCCTCCTTCTGGCTGTGCTCCAGCTGCATGCACTCTGCAGCACGGAAGGTTTAGGAACGTGCTGCTGGCCAGCTTGTGTCCAGGAGTGCAAGGGCTGCGCCTTCCTTTCTGAAGCAGCCAGAGCATTCTCAGCTGCATGTGCTTGTGAAGCAGCTCTTGGCTGGACATTTGAAATTGGCTCCCCTGAGTACATGAGCCCGGTGCCCAGCTGCTTGGTTCTTCGCCTTCTGTGCTCTGGACAGAAGTGAAGCCCAGCCATGGCTTGGAGCTTTGCCGCTCTTCAGCGGGAACACTGCACGCAGCCACAGTGTGCTGTGCAGGGATTTTCCTTCAGCTCGACGGACAAGCATTTTCTTGCTGTTTCACCGAGTGCAAACTGTCCGTGTAGCTCTCGCTCAGCGAAATGCGTTTGGAGAGAAACACTTGCTGGAGTAGCTTTTCGCTGGGCAAGACTTTCAACACAGCACCACAATTCGGGCAAGGAGCAGCAGAAAGGAAGACCATCTTTTGGTCCTGGCACCTTCTTCTGGGCGACACGCCTATCCGCCTCTTCGCTCCCTGCAAGGCTGTAAGCTTGGCGCTGGTACTTGCAAGGGAGAAGGCAGGTGCAGAGAGCACCGCCGTCTGCCGGCGCTGTGCAGGCTGGAAAGGAAAGAGGGCTACCACTAGGATGTGCTGCAAATACAGGTTTCCACGCGTCGAGGGTAAGCTCCGGCTAAGCTCGTTGACCTCAAACTGTTCTCTGTGCGAGACTTAGCTGAGAAGCTTTCCGTTAAGATTCAGGCTACCACGCAGACCGAATGTGCTGCTACCTAGCGCTGAGAGAGAAAGTGCAGAGGCCAGGCGTGTTTGGGCAGAGGCAGCAGCCTGGAGGCTTTCGCTGCCAGCACCGTGCTCTCTGGGCGAGAAGCAGACGACTGTTCGTCTCCAGCTAAACGAAAGCGCGACCTGCTACGAAGAGCATAAGAACGAAGGCAGAGCAGCAGGCTGCTGTGCGAATCGCCCAGGCTGCAAGAGGAAGCGTGCGTGGCACTCGCTTGTTTGCGGATTCACTTTAGCAGTCGGAAGCAGAAAGTTCAACCTGCGGCTACTTGTGCTGCTACCTATTTCTCTTCCAGTATTCCCTGGAACCAATTCTGCTAGCTTCATGCTTGGCGATGCAGAGATGACAGTGGTAGATGCGGTGGAGAAGGGAAAAACAGAGTGCAGAGGACAGTTTCTGGTGCTTGACGTGAGGCAAGGGGAAGGTTCAGCCCAGCAGAGGCTGTTACCCCTGGAGCCTTTTTCTTTGGCAGCAGCTGCTGCAAGTGGGCAAGGGAGCTGCGAGAGTGAAGAAGGGGACGGTCCATCTAGCTGAGGAAAGAAGAAGCTCCCCGAGGCGCAGTTTGTTGTGCTCAGTTTCAAGGCTGCCTGGAGGAGGGGGGGACTTGAAGAACGCCTTCTTTCTGGACGCCTCCTTCTGGCTGTGCTCCAGCTGCATGCACTCTGCAGCACGGAAGGTTTAGGAACGTGCTGCTGGCCAGCTTGTGTCCAGGAGTGCAAGGGCTGCGCCTTCCTTTCTGAAGCAGCCAGAGCATTCTCAGCTGCATGTGCTTGTGAAGCAGCTCTTGGCTGGACATTTGAAATTGGCTCCCCTGAGTACATGAGCCCGGTGCCCAGCTGCTTGGTTCTTCGCCTTCTGTGCTCTGGACAGAAGTGAAGCCCAGCCATGGCTTGGAGCTTTGCCGCTCTTCAGCGTGAACACTGCACGCAGCCACAGTGTGCTGTGCAGGGATTTTCCTTCAGCTCGACGGACAAGCATTTTCTTGCTGTTTCACCGAGTGCAAACTGTCCGTGTAGCTCTCGCTCAGCGAAATGCGTTTGGAGAGAAACACTTGCTGGAGTAGCTTTTCGCTGGGCAAGACTTTCAACACAGCACCACAATTCGGGCAAGGAGCAGCAGAAAGGAAGACCATCTTTTGGTCCTGGCACCTTCTTCTGGGCGAGACGCCTATCCGCCTCTTCGCTCCCTGCAAGGCTGTAAGCTTGGCGCTGGTACTTGCAAGGGAGAAGGCAGGTGCAGAGAGCACCGCCGTCTGCCGGCGCTGTGCAGGCTGGAAAGGAAAGAGGGCTACCACTAGGATGTGCTGCAAATACAGGTTTCCACGCGTCGAGGGTAAGCTCCGGCTAAGCTCGTTGACCTCAAACTGTTCTCTGTGCGAGACTTAGCTGAGAAGCTTTCCGTTAAGATTCAGGCTACCACGCAGACCGAATGTGCTGCTACCTAGCGCTGAGAGAGAAAGTGCAGAGGCCAGGCGTGTTTGGGCAGAGGCAGCAGCCTGGAGGCTTTCGCTGCCAGCACCGTGCTCTCTGGGCGAGAAGCAGACGACTGTTCGTCTCCAGCTAAACGAAAGCGCGACCTGCTACGAAGAGCATAAGAACGAAGGCAGAGCAGCAGGCTGCTGTGCGAATCGCCCAGGCTGCAAGAGGAAGCGTGCGTGGCACTCGCTTGTTTGCGGATTCACTTTAGCAGTCGGAAGCAGAAAGTTCAACCTGCGGCTACTTGTGCTGCTACCTATTTCTCTTCCAGTATTCCCTGGAACCAATTCTGCTAGCTTCATGCTTGGCGATGCAGAGATGACAGTGGTAGATGCGGTGGAGAAGGGAAAAACAGAGTGCAGAGGACAGTTTCTGGTGCTTGACGTGAGGCAAGGGGAAGGTTCAGCCCAGCAGAGGCTTTGACTTCTGGAGCCTTTTTCTTTGGCAGCAGCTGCTGCAAGTGGGCAAGGGAGCTGCGAGAGTGAAGAAGGGGACGGTCCATCTAGCTGAGGAAAGAAGAAGCTCCCCGAGGCGCAGTTTGTTGTGCTCAGTTTCAAGGCTGCCTGGAGGAGGGGGGGACTTGAAGAACGCCTTCTTTCTGGACGCCTCCTTCTGGCTGTGCTCCAGCTGCATGCACTCTGCAGCACGGAAGGTTTAGGAACGTGCTGCTGGCCAGCTTGTGTCCAGGAGTGCAAGGGCTGCGCCTTCCTTTCTGAAGCAGCCAGAGCATTCTCAGCTGCATGTGCTTGTGAAGCAGCTCTTGGCTGGACATTTGAAATTGGCTCCCCTGAGTACATGAGCCCGGTGCCCAGCTGCTTGGTTCTTCGCCTTCTGTGCTCTGGACAGAAGTGAAGCCCAGCCATGGCTTGGAGCTTTGCCGCTCTTCAGCGGGAACACTGCACGCAGCCACAGTGTGCTGTGCAGGGATTTTCCTTCAGCTCGACGGACAAGCATTTTCTTGCTGTTTCACCGAGTGCAAACTGTCCGTGTAGCTCTCGCTCAGCGAAATGCGTTTGGAGAGAAACACTTGCTGGAGTAGCTTTTCGCTGGGCAAGACTTTCAACACAGCACCACAATTCGGGCAAGGAGCAGCAGAAAGGAAGACCATCTTTTGGTCCTGGCACCTTCTTCTGGGCGAGACGCCTATCCGCCTCTTCGCTCCCTGCAAGGCTGTAAGCTTGGCGCTGGTACTTGCAAGGGAGAAGGCAGGTGCAGAGAGCACCGCCGTCTGCCGGCGCTGTGCAGGCTGGAAAGGAAAGAGGGCTACCACTAGGATGTGCTGCAAATACAGGTTTGCACGCGTCGAGGGTAAGCTCCGGCTAAGCTCGTTGACCTCAAACTGTTCTCTGTGCGAGACTTAGCTGAGAAGCTTTCCGTTAAGATTCAGGCTACCACGCAGACCGAATGTGCTGCTACCTAGCGCTGAGAGAGAAAGTGCAGAGGCCAGGCGTGTTTGGGCAGAGGCAGCAGCCTGGAGGCTTTCGCTGCCAGCACCGTGCTCTCTGGGCGAGAAGCAGACGACTGTTCGTCTCCAGCTAAACGAAAGCGCGACCTGCTACGAAGAGCATAAGAACGAAGGCAGAGCAGCAGGCTGCTGTGCGAATCGCCCAGGCTGCAAGAGGAAGCGTGCGTGGCACTCGCTTGTTTGCGGATTCACTTTAGCAGTCGGAAGCAGAAAGTTCAACCTGCGGCTACTTGTGCTGCTACCTATTTCTCTTCCAGTATTCCCTGGAACCAATTCTGCTAGCTTCATGCTTGGCGATGCAGAGATGACAGTGGTAGATGCGGTGGAGAAGGGAAAAACAGAGTGCAGAGGACAGTTTCTGGTGCTTGACGTGAGGCAAGGGGAAGGTTCAGCCCAGCAGAGGCTGTTACCCCTGGAGCCTTTTTCTTTGGCAGCAGCTGCTGCAAGTGGGGCAAGGGAGCTGCGAGAGTGAAGAAGGGGACGGTCCATCTAGCTGAGGAAAGAAGAAGCTCCCCGAGGCGCAGTTTGTTGTGCTCAGTTTCAAGGCTGCCTGGAGGAGGGGGGGACTTGAAGAACGCCTTCTTTCTGGACGCCTCCTTCTGGCTGTGCTCCAGCTGCATGCACTCTGCAGCACGGAAGGTTTAGGAACGTGCTGCTGGCCAGCTTGTGTCCAGGAGTGCAAGGGCTGCGCCTTCCTTTCTGAAGCAGCCAGAGCATTCTCAGCTGCATGTGCTTGTGAAGCAGCTCTTGGCTGGACATTTGAAATTGGCTCCCCTGAGTACATGAGCCCGGTGCCCAGCTGCTTGGTTCTTCGCCTTCTGTGCTCTGGACAGAAGTGAAGCCCAGCCATGGCTTGGAGCTTTGCCGCTCTTCAGCGGGAACACTGCACGCAGCCACAGTGTGCTGTGCAGGGATTTTCCTTCAGCTCGACGGACAAGCATTTTCTTGCTGTTTCACCGAGTGCAAACTGTCCGTGTAGCTCTCGCTCAGCGAAATGCGTTTGGAGAGAAACACTTGCTGGAGTAGCTTTTCGCTGGGCAAGACTTTCAACACAGCACCACAATTCGGGCAAGGAGCAGCAGAAAGGAAGACCATCTTTTGGTCCTGGCACCTTCTTCTGGGCGAGACGCCTATCCGCCTCTTCGCTCCCTGCAAGGCTGTAAGCTTGGCGCTGGTACTTGCAAGGGAGAAGGCAGGTGCAGAGAGCACCGCGTCTGCCGGCGCTGTGCAGGCTGGAAAGGAAAGAGGGCTACCACTAGGATGTGCTGCAAATACAGGTTTGCACGCGTCGAGGGTAAGCTCCGGCTAAGCTCGTTGACCTCAAACTGTTCTCTGTGCGAGACTTAGCTGAGAAGCTTTCCGTTAAGATTCAGGCTACCACGCAGACCGAATGTGCTGCTACCTAGCGCTGAGAGAGAAAGTGCAGAGGCCAGGCGTGTTTGGGCAGAGCAGCAGCCTGGAGGCTTTCGCTGCCAGCACCGTGCTCTCTGGGCGAGAAGCAGACGACTGTTCGTCTCCAGCTAAACGAAAGCGCGACCTGCTACGAAGAGCATAAGAACGAAGGCAGAGCAGCAGGCTGCTGTGCGAATCGCCCAGGCTGCAAGAGGAAGCGTGCGTGGCACTCGCTTGCTTGCGGATTCACTTTAGCAGTCGGAAGCAGAAAAGTTCAACCTGCGGCTACTTGTGCTTGCTACCTATTTCTCTTCCAGTATTCCCTGGAACCAATTCTGCTAGCTTCATGCTTGGCGATGCAGAGATGACAGTGGTAGATGCGGTGGAGAAGGGAAAAACAGAGTGCAGAGACAGTTTCTGGTGCTTGACGTGAGGCAAGGGGAAGGTTCAGCCCAGCAGAGGCTTTGACTTCTGGAGCCTTTTCTTTGGCAGCAGCTGCTGCAAAGTGGGCAAGGGAGCTGCGAGAGTGAAGAAGGGGACGGTCCATCTAGCTGAGGAAAGAAGAAGCTCCCCGAGGCGCAGTTTGTTGTGCTCAGTTTCAAGGCTGCCTGGAGGAGGGGGGGACTTGAAGAACGCCTTCTTTCTGGACGCCTCCTTCTGGCTGTGCTCCAGCTGCATGCACCTCTGCAGCACGGAAGGTTTAGGAACCTGCTGCTTGGCCAGCTTGTGGTCCCAGGAGTGCCAAGGGCTGCGCCTTCCTTTCTGAAGCAGCCAGAGCATTCTCAGCTGCATGTGCTTGTGAAGCAGCTCTTGGCTGGACATTTGAAATTGGCTCCCCTGAGTACATGAGCCCGGTGCCCAGCTGCTTGGTTCTTCGCCTTCTGTGCTCGGACAGAAGTGAAGCCCAGCCATGGCTTGGAGCTTTGCCGCTCTTCAGCGTGAACACTGCACGCAGCCACAGTGTGCTGTGCAGGGATTTTCCTTCAGCTCGACGGACAAGCATTTTCTTGCTGTTTCACCGAGTGCAAAACTGTCCGTGTAGCTCTCGCTCAGCGAAATGCGTTTGGAGAGAAACACTTGCTGGAGTAGCTTTTCGCTGGGCAAGACTTTCAACACAGCACCACAATTCGGGCAAGGAGCAGCAGAAAGGAAGACCATCTTTGGTCCTGGCACCTTCTTCTGGGCGAGACGCCTATCCGCCTCTTCGCTCCCTGCAAGGCTGTAAGCTTGGCGCTGGTACTTGCAAGGGAGAAGGCAGGTGCAGAGAGCACCGCCGTCTGCCGGCGCTGTGCAGGCTGGAAAGGAAAGAGGGCTACCACTAGGATGTGCTGCAAATACAGGTTGCACGCGTCGAGGGTAAGCTCCGGCTAAGCTCGTTGACCTCAAACTGTTCTCTGTGCGAGACTTAGCTGAGAAGCTTTCCGTTAAGATTCAGGCTACCACGCAGACCGAATATGCTGCTACCTAGCGCTGAGAGAGAAAGTGCAGAGGCCAGGCGTGTTTGGGCAGAGGCAGCAGCCTGGAGGCTTTCGCTGCCAGCACCGTGCTCTCTGGGCGAGAAGCAGACGACTGTTCGTCTCCAGCTAAACGAAAGCGCGACCTGCTACGAAGAGCATAAGAACGAAGGCAGAGCAGCAGGCTGCTGTGCGAATCGCCCAGGCTGCAAGAGGAAGCGTGCGTGGCACTCGCTTGCTTGCGGATTCACTTTAGCAGTCGGAAGCAGAAAGTTCAACCTGCGGCTACTTGTGCTGCTACCTATTTCTCTTCCAGTATTCCCTGGAACCATTCTGCTAGCTTCATGCTTGGCGATGCAGAGATGACAGTGGTAGATGCGGTGGAGAAGGGAAAAACAGAGTGCAGAGGACAGTTTCTGGTGCTTGACGTGAGGCAAGGGGAAGGTTCAGCCCAGCAGAGGCTTTGACTTCTGGAGCCTTTTTCTTTGGCAGCAGCTGCTGCAAGTGGGCAAGGGAGCTGCGAGAGTGAAGAAGGGGACGGTCCATCTAGCTGAGGAAAGAAGAAGCTCCCCGAGGCGCAGTTTGTTGTGCTCAGTTTCAAGGCTGCCTGGAGGAGGGGGGGACTTGAAGAACGCCTTCTTTCTGGACGCCTCCTTCTGGCTGTGCTCCAGCTGCATGCACTCTGCAGCACGGAAGGTTTAGGAACGTGCTGCTGGCCAGCTTGTGTCCAGGAGTGCAAGGGCTGCGCTTCCTTTCTGAAGCAGCCAGAGCATTCTCAGCTGCATGTGCTTGTGAAGCAGCTCTTGGCAGTGGACATTTGAAATTGGCTCCCCTGAGTACATGAGCCCGGTGCCCAGCTGCTTGGTTCTTCGCCTTCTGTGCTCTGGACAGAAGTGAAGCCCAGCCATGGCTTGAGCTTTGCCGCTCTTCAGCGTGAACACTGCACGCAGCCACAGTGTGCTGTGCAGGGATTTTCCTTCAGCTCGACGGACAAGCATTTTCTTGCTGTTTCACCGAGTGCAAACTGTCCGTGTAGCTCTCGCTCAGCGAAATGCGTTTGGAGAGAAACACTTGCTGAGTAGCTTTTCGCTGGGCAAGACTTTCAACACAGCACCACAATTCGGGCAAGGAGCAGCAGAAAGGAAGACCATCTTTGGTCCTGGCACCTTCTTCTGGGCGAGACGCCTATCCGCCTCTTCGCTCCCTGCAAGGCTGTAAGCTTGGCGCTGGTACTTGCAAGGGAGAAGGCAGGTGCAGAGAGCACCGCCGTCTGCCGGCGCTGTGCAGGCTGGAAAGGAAAGAGGGCTACCACTAGGATGTGCTGCAAATACAGGTTTGCACGCGTCGAGGGTAAGCTCCGGCTAAGCTCGTTGACCTCAAACTGTTCTCTGTGCGAGACTTAGCTGAGAAGCTTTCCGTTAAGATTCAGGCTACCACGCAGACCGAATATGCTGCTACCTAGCGCTGAGAGAGAAAGTGCAGAGGCCAGGCGTGTTTGGGCAGAGGCAGCAGCCTGGAGGCTTTCGCTGCCAGCACCGTGCTCTCTGGGCGAGAAGCAGACGACTGTTCGTCTCCAGCTAAACGAAAGCGCGACCTGCTACGAAGAGCATAAGAACGAAGGCAGAGCAGCAAGGCTGCTGTGCGAATCGCCCAGGCTGCAAGAGGAAGCGTGCGTGGCACTCGCTTGTTTGCAGATTCACTTTAGCAGTCGGAAGCCAGAAAGTTCAACCTGCGGCTACTTGTGCTGCTACCTATTCTCTTCAGTATTCCCTGGAACCAATTCTGCTAGCTTCATGCTTGGCGATGCAGAGATGACAGTGGTAGATGCGGTGGAGAAGGGAAAAACAGAGTGCAGAGGACAGTTTCTGGTGCTTGACGTGAGGCAAGGGGAAGGTTCAGCCCAGCAGAGGCTTTGACTTCTGGAGCCTTTTTCTTGGCAGCAGCTGCTGCAAGTGGGCAAGGGAGCTGCGAGAGTGAAGAAGGGGACGGTCCCATCTAGCTGAGGAAAGAAGAAGCTCCCCGAGGCGCAGTTTGTTGTGCTCAGTTTCAAGGCTGCCTGGAGGAGGGGGGGACTTGAAGAACGCCTTCTTTCTGGACGCCTCCTTCTGGCTGTGCTCCAGCTGCATGCACTCTGCAGCACGGAAGGTTTAGGAACGTGCTGCTGGCCAGCTTGTGTCCAGGAGTGCAAGGGCTGCGCCTTCCTTTCTGAAGCAGCCAGAGCATTCTCAGCTGCATGTGCTTGTGAAGCAGCTCTTGGCTGGACATTTGAAATTGGCTCCCCTGAGTACATGAGCCCGGTGCCCAGCTGCTTGGTTCTTCGCCTTCTGTGCTCTGGACAGAAGTGAAGCCCAGCCATGGCTTGGAGCTTTGCCGCTCTTCAGCGTGAACACTGCACGCAGCCACAGTGTGCTGTGCGGGGATTTTCCTTCAGCTCGACGGACAAGCATTTTCTTGCTGTTTCACCGAGTGCAAACTGTCCCGTGTAGCTCTCGCTCAGCGAAATGCGTTTGGAGAGAAACACTTGCTGGAGTAGCTTTTCGCTGGGCAAGACTTTCAACACAGCACCACAATTCGGGCAAGGAGCAGGAGAAAGGAAGACCATCTTTTGGTCCTGGCACCTTCTTCTGGGCGAGACGCCTATCCGCCTCTTCGCTCCCTGCAAGGCTGTAAGCTTGGCGCTGGTACTTGCAAGGGAGAAGGCAGGTGCAGAGAGCACCGCCGTCTGCCGGCGCTGTGCAGGCTGGAAAGGAAAGAGGGCTACCACTAGGATGTGCTGCAAATACAGGTTGCACGCGGTCGAGGGTAAGCTCCGGCTAAGCTCGTTGACCTCAAACTGTTCTCTGTGCGAGACTTAGCTGAGAAGCTTTCCGTTAAGATTCAGGCTACCACGCAGACCGAATGTGCTGCTACCTAGCGCTGAGAGAGAAAGTGCAGAGGCCAGGCGTGTTTGGGCAGAGGCAGCAGCCTGGAGGCTTTCGCTGCCAGCACCGGTGCTCTCTGGGCGAGAAGCAGACGACTGTTCGTCCTCCAGCTAACGAAAGCGCGACCTGCTACGAAGAGCATAAGAACGAAGGCAGAGCAGCAGGCTGCTGTGCGAATCGCCCAGGCTGCAAGAGGAAGCGTGCGTGGCACTCGCTTGTTTGCGGATTCACTTTAGCAGTCGGAAGCAGAAAGTTCAACCTGCGGCTACTTGTGCTGCTACCTATTTCTCTTCCAGTATTCCCTGGAACCATTCTGCTAGCTTCATGCTTGGCGATGCAGAGATGACAGTGGTAGATGCGGTGGAGAAGGGAAAAACAGAGTGCAGAGGACAGTTTCTGGTGCTTGACGTGAGGCAAGGGGAAGGTTCAGCCCGCAGAGGCTTTGACTTCTGGAGCCTTTTTCTTTGGCAGCAGCTGCTGCAAGGTGGGCAAGGGAGCTGCGAGAGTGAAGAAGGGGACGGTCCATCTAGCTGAGGAAAGAAGAAGCTCCCCGAGGCGCAGTTTGTTGTGCTCAGTTTCAAGGCTGCCTTGGAGGAGGGGGGGACTTGAAGAACGCCTTCTTTCTGGACGCCTTCCTTCTGGCTGTGCTCCAGCTGCATGCACTCTGCAGCACGGAAGGTTTAGGAACGTGCTGCTGGCCAGCTTGTGTCCAGGAGTGCAAGGGCTGCGCCTTCCTTTCTGAAGCAGCCAGAGCATTCTCAGCTGCATGTGCTTGTGAAGCAGCTCTTGGCTGGACATTTGAAATTGGCTCCCCTGAGTACATGAGCCCGGTGCCCAGCTGCTTGGTTCTTCGCCTTCTGTGCTCTGGACAAGAAGTGAAGCCCAGCCATGGCTTGGAGCTTTGCCGCTCTTCAGCGGGAAACACTGCACGCAGCCACAGTGTGCTGTGCAGGGATTTCCTTCAGCTCGACGGACAAGCATTTTCTTGCTGTTTCACCGAGTGCAAACTGTCCGTGTAGCTCTCGCTCAGCGAAATGCGTTTGGAGAGAAACACTTGCTGGAGTAGCTTTTCGCTGGGCAAGACTTTCAACACAGCACCACAATTCGGGCAAGGAGCAGCAGAAAGGAAGACCATCTTTTGGTCCTGGCACCTTCTTCTGGGCGACACGCCTATCCGCCTCTTCGCTCCCTGCAAGGCTGTAAGCTTGGCGCTGGTACTTGCAAGGGAGAAGGCAGGTGCAGAGAGCACCGCCGTCTGCCGGCGCTGTGCAGGCTGGAAAGGAAAGAGGGCTACCACTAGGATGTGCTGCAAATACAAGTTTCCACGCGTCGAGGGTAAGCTCCGGCTAAGCTCGTTGACCTCAAACTGTTCTCTGTGCGAGACTTAGCTGAGAAGCTTTCCGTTAAGATTCAGGCTACCACGCAGACCGAATGTGCTGCTACCTAGCGCTGAGAGAGAAAGTGCAGAGGCCAGGCGTGTTTGGGCAGAGGCAGCAGCCTGGAGGCTTTCGCTGCCCAGCACCGTGCTCTCTGGGCGAGAAGCAGACGACTGTTCGTCTCCAGCTAAACGAAAGCGCGACCTGCTACGAAGAGCATAAGAACGAAGGCAGAGCATGCAGGCTGCTGTGCGAATCGCCCAGGCTGCAAGAGGAAGCGTGCGTGGCACTCGCTTGTTTGCGGATTCACTTTAGCAGTCGGAAGCAGAAAGTTCAACCTGCGGCTACTTGTGCTGCTACCTATTTCTCTTCCAGTATTCCCTGGAACCAATTCTGCTAGCTTCATGCTTGGCGATGCAGAGATGACAGTGGTAGATGCGGTGGAGAAGGGAAAAACAGAGTGCAGAGGACAGTTTCTGGTGCTTGACGTGAGGCAAGGGGAAGGTTCAGCCCAGCAGAGGCTTTGACTTCTGGAGCCTTTTTCTTTGGCAGCAGCTGCTGCAAGTGGGCAAGGGAGCTGCGAGAGTGAAGAAGGGGACGGTCCATCTAGCTGAGGAAAGAAGAAGCTCCCCGAGGCGCAGTTTGTTGTGCTCAGTTTCAAGGCTGCCTGGAGGAGGGGGGGACTTGAAGACGCCTTCTTTCTGGACGCCTCCTTCTGGCTGTGCTCCAGCTGCATGCACTCTGCAGCACGGAAGGTTTAGGAACGTGCTGCTGGCCAGCTTGTGTCCAGGAGTGCAAGGGCTGCGCCTTCCTTTCTGAAGCAGCCAGAGCATTCTCAGCTGCAATGTGCTTGTGAAGCAGCTCTTGGCTGGACATTTGAAATTGGCTCCCCTGAGTACATGAGCCCGGTGCCCAGCTGCTTGGTTCTTCGCCTTCTGTGCTCTGGACAGAAGTGAAGCCCAGCCATGGCTTGGAGCTTTGCCGCTCTTCAGCGGGAACACTGCACGCAGCCACAGTGTGCTGTGCAGGGATTTTCTTCAGCTCGACGGACAAGCATTTTCTTGCTGTTTCACCGAGTGCAAACTGTCCGTGTAGCTCTCGCTCAGCCGAAATGCGTTTGGAGAGAAACACTTGCTGGAGTAGCTTTTCGCTGGGCCAAGACTTTCAACACAGCACCACAATTCGGGCAAGGAGCAGCAGAAAGGAAGACCATCTTTTGGTCCTGGCACCTTCTTCTGGGCGAGACGCCTATCCGCCTCTTCGCTCCCTGCAAGGCTGTAAGCTTGGCGCTGGTACTTGCAAGAAGGAGAAGGCAGGGTGCAGAGAGCACCGCCGTCTGCCGGCGCTGTGCAGGCTGGAAAGGAAAGAGGGCTACCACTAGGATGTGCCTGCAAATACAGGTTTGCACGCGTCGAGGGTAAGCTCCGGCTAAGCTCGTTGACCTCAAACTGTTCTCTGTGCGAGACTTAGCTGAGAAGCTTTCCGTTAAGATTCAGGCTACCACGCAGACCGAATATGCTGCTACCTAGCGCTGAGAGAGAAAGTGCAGAGGCCAGGCGTGTTTGGGCAGAGGCAGCAGCCTGGAGGCTTTCGCTGCCAGCACTGTGCTCTCTGGGCGAGAAGCAGACGACTGTTCGTCTCCAGCTAAACGAAAGCGCGACCTGCTACGAAGAGCATAAGAACGAAGGCAGAGCAGCAGGCTGCTGTGCGAATCGCCCAGGCTGCAAGAGGAAGCGTGCGTGGCACCCTCGCCTCCTGTTTGCGGATTCACTTTAGCAGTCGGAAGCAGAAAGTTCAACCTGCGGCTACTTGTGCTGCTACCTATTTCTCTTCCAGTATTCCCTGGAACCAA